>NC_045158.1:21819142-21826642 GCF_900700415.2 Clupea harengus | reverse complement strand
GAGTCATCATCACTCATGAGTCTTCCTTTATAATGAAGGGGACAAAGCCTCCTGGGAAACGTATTTTTTTTTGTACTTGGTAAGCTTTGAATCAATTACAGATGAAACCCCCTGAAGGAGACAGGTATTTTCCATACAATAACAAGAGATTAGAGTCATGAAGGAAAGTGAGTGAGTGAGTGTTGCGTGCTGTAGGGTGTTTGAAAATGGAAAGGATGTGTACACAAAGCACCTGTAATCAGATTAGGTCTCACCTGTTCACTAGGTCAATGCAGACTCCGTAGTTCAGGCAGGGGGCGCTAATGCACTCATCTATGTCCACCTCGCAGTTGATGCCGGCGTAGCCCGGCTCACACTCGCAGGTGTAGTGACCCACTTGGTCGAAACAGGTGGCGCCGTTCTGACAGGGTTCCACCTCACACTCGTCAATCTCCACCTCACAGTTCACGCCTTTCAAACACACACACACACACACACACCACACACACACACACACACACACACACACACACACACACAAACATACATACATTAGAATACACATATGAGGACACACACAAACACATATGTGCACACACACAAACACACATCAGGACACACATACACAGACATACGATACATACACACAAAGGATACACACATGAGTATCTTTAAATACATGACTGAATGACTGGATAGCCACAGTTGAGTGCAATATACACACACACACACTCACAAACCAAAACACACACATCAAGTTTATTAATATAACGTGGATGTCCACTCCAAGTAGGTTTCTATCTGACAGGAGTCAATCTTAATGGCAGGTTCAATTAATCAAGTTGGCTGGAATAACAAAAAAGCAAGCGGCTGACTGAGAGAGAGAAACTGAGATGATTTACTATCTTATTATCTTTATCTTTATGGGAAGAAGTACTGATTTAGGTTTCATCTTTCTGAGATGCTGTAGTAAGCGGTCTTAAGAGAGAAAGAGAAGAACTGATTTAGGTTTCATCTTTCTGAGATGCTGTAGTAAGCAGTCTTAAGAGAGAAAGAGAAGAACTGATTTAGGTTTCATCTTTCTGAGATGCTGTAGTAAGCAGAGAGCTGCGGTAAGCAGTCTTAGGAGAGAAAGAGGCTTTAGCTCTCAGCAGAAAGAAGGTGACTCTGGAAAGATGGATCTGATGGATCTGCCTGACCTCCATCTCCTCAGGTCCCTATCTGGGCATCAGGGACATATTTACATGGGCACTTTTATCCAAAGGGACTTACAGGACAGTGCAGACACACATTTTACTCAATTTAAAAGTCTGTCTGGGTCACCTCTAGCCCAGGGTTGACTGTGAGCTGATCAGAGCTCGACTGAGACCTTACCTTCAAACCCCAGCAGACACTCGCAGGTGTACTGATCCCTGCCGTTGGTGCAGGTGGCGTTGTTAGCGCAAGGCTTGGACGCACACTCGTTGATGTCGATCTCACAGCTGGATCCTTGGAACCCCGGAACGCAGTAACACACAAACACGCCCATCCCGTCCCTGCAGAGCGCTCCGTTTTGACACGGCTGCGAGAGACACTCGTCCATGTCCACCTCACAGTCCTCGCCCTCGAACCCCGGCACGCACTGGCACTGGTAGCCCTCCGGTGCCCATCTGCAGGTGGCGCCGTTGAGGCACGGCTCTTCCCGACAGCTCCTCACCGACTCCTGGCAGTGCTCGCCCCCCGAGCCGCTCGGACAGTGGCACTCGTACCCGTTCACCCCGTCCACACAGTGCGTCTTCACCCCCGCGCACGGGTTGCTCGCACACTCGTCCACGTTCACGCTGCAGTTGGGGCCAGTGAAGCCCTCCCCGCAGGTGCACTCATAGTCGGGGGACCCCGGGACGGAGAGGCAGTCCGGGCAGTCTGCGGTGATAAGGCAGGGGTCGTAGAGCTCAGAGCAGTTCTTTCCCGTGTACATCAGAGTGGAGTTGGAGCAGAGGCAGTAGTAGTCCTCCAGATGGTCGACACAGGTGCCTCCATTTTGGCACGGGTCTTCCAAACATTTCTCAGCGCTTACAGTGCAAAAAATGCCTGCAAAACAAAGATAAATCATACATTAAAGAGGACCTATTATGCTCTACCGGTTTCACCCTTTCTTTTAGTGTATTATATAGCTGCTTTGTGCATATAAACAGTCTGCAAAGTTATAAAGCCCAAAGTACACACCAGAAAGATTAACTCTCTCCCACAGAAACCACTTTTCTCAGCTGCCTGAAAAGGCAGAAAAATGATGTGTTTTTGGAACACTGAAGCATGTACGTCTAGTAGACCCCAAGTATAAAATTAATAACAGTGAAAATGAGCATAATAGGACCTCTTTAAAGGTCTTGAAATAAAAAAAACAGTGACTATAAAAACTGAACTTGGGGAATTATCCAGAAGTCTCTCCCTCAGTATTCCAGAACTCTCTCCCTCAGTATTCTAGAACTCTCTCCCTGAGTATGCCAGACCACTCTCCCTCAGTATTCTAGAAGTCTCTCCCTCAGTATGCCAGACCACTCTCACTCAGTATTCTAGAACTATCTCCCTCAGTATGCCAGACCACTCTCCCTCAGTATTCTAGAACTCTCTCCTTCAGTATTACAGAACTCTTTCCCTCAGTATTCCAGAACTCTCTCCCTCAGTATTCCAGAACAGTGAATGAACCTCCTATTAGGTGGTGTTGCCAACAATCTAAAACTCCACTTGTTAATCGGGCACAGCAACCCGGGATGAGCTCCACTTCCCCTAAGTCTGATCTGAAGGAACAGGTGCAACACCAGCAGTGCCACCAGCACCAACACTTCTCAACAGTTTTCACAATTGGACAGAAATCTGCTCAAAGACTCTGTGAAATCCCATTTCTGACAACCCCAGTCCTGAGGAGCAGATCCACTTTGCGGGCGGAGTAAGGGGTAAAGGGGGTGCTCCTGGTCCCCTGATTAATGTCCCCTGGTCCTGCTCCTCCTAATTGGGGGATAAAAGGGTCGTCCCCCTGGCTACCTCACACAGACAGATGGGCCGGGGGGACTAAACGCTTTACGCTCGCTTACTTAACGACCCCCACCAGATGCTCTGTCAGTGAGAGAGACCTATGCAGATCTTACTGGTGAATACGCACACACACACACACACACACACACACACACACACACATACACAACACACACACACACACATACACAGACACACACACACACATACACAACACACACACACACACATAATACACATACACATACACAGACACACACACACACACACACACACACACACACACACGCACACACACACACACAGACACAGACACATATACACACACACATACACACTCAAACACACACACACACACACACACACACACACACACACACACATACACATACATATACACATACACACAACACACACACACACACCCCACAGGAAAACGTCAAGGAGGCTAAGCCTCAAAGCGAGACTTTACAACCACCCCAGGACTTCTCACACACACACGGTTACGCCTGAAAGGACTAGTGTGTTTATTCCAGCTTGGACCATTCCAAATAGAGCCTTTGGCCTGAAATCTCAAACCTTCTGGAGTTTAAAGCAGTATAAGCCTTGATGTTCACAGACTCACTGACATTTGCTTCCTCACAATACACACACTATTACAGTCTGTCATTCAGAAACACACACACACACACACACACACACACACACACACACACAGAACTATTCAAGAGTTAGTTTAACTGTGAATGGAAAACTGTGTGTGTGTGAGGGCCGGGGGGTTGGGGGGGGGGGGGTATATGAATGAGGTATTAATTTGGCATAGCTGCATAAACATTATTCTCAGATCTACTACAGTTCAGGCCTGGATGCTTTCCAGAGTCACTTGTTATCCAGCTGGTGTTGAAATGATACACACACAGGGAGTTTACGCTGCAGCTGAAGTCTTCCTCAAACTCTCACTCATATCCCTTCCTTGGCTAAAGGTGTGTGCTCACAGCAGAGAGAAGTAGCTGGATGAAATTACATAACTCAGGAAATGACAGCCTGCTTGTCTGACATGTCAAAAACTGAAGTGGTCAGTTCAGGTTTTTAGTGGGAATCATCATGAATTATAATGACCTACAATGTTGGCAGTGAAACCTATTGAACATAATGCCTGGTCCATCCAGGCTAATGGAGGACCCTACCCCTGAGAAGACATCACCTGAGAAGGGTATTAAAGTTAAAGGCTGGCTTATGAGCTCCAGATACTATCCCCCCCCCCACGCCCCGGATGATGGTGTCCCGTGAGTGGGGCAGTGAGTTAGTGTGGTGACATGAGGAGTAATCCCCCCTTCACTGGGACGAGATGTGAGAGGAGGGGAGAGAGGGGAGCACATCTGAGCAACCGTCAGAAATCTAAACAGACAGGCGTCAGGTGACCGATAAGGATGTAGCATATGTGCCAATGACATGTTAATGACATTTACCCAAACCAGCACGAAAGCCCCCCTCCCAACCTGTCTCACGGCATTACAACTCTTGGGTGTTAGCTGGTCTGAAGGCCCAGCGCAGACAGGCAAACATGCCTGACAGTTTCGTTTTTGATGCAAATAACGTAGAAGTGAATTGTTTCATCCCAGAGATTTAGTCTGACAAGATTCAAAAGTTCATCAAGAAAAGCTACTTTAGATAGCACTGTTGCTGTGGATAAATACAATGAAAGTATCTTATAAAGGAATCCAGGTCAGTAGGTGTTATTTTGAGATTTGATTCATGTCTACATTGTTTCATTTGTTTTGTCTGCTTTCACTTTTCTGACAGAGAGTGAAGTCATGCCACAGCCTCGAGCACTTTTCTAAGAACCATTTCCTCACGTAGCTTATGTGACCACGGCAACCACATTCTAGTGGACAAAAAGCTCGACTTAAAATGAGTGGTTTTGTGGAGAGGGACCCTGAGTAATCCAAATGAGTCTCTCCTCCATTATCCAATGCCTGCTCATGATGCATCAGACTGCGTGAGTACACACGCTGAAGCATGCAATCAGTCAAACACCAAGAATACTGCCATACACTATCTAGCATACTCTTTAATTTGGTCCAAATCCTGCTTTCCTGCCAAATCCATGTCGATGGTAGCTTATGATGGGCATATACAGTATACACTCAGCCTGTTCCTTCAAGGCATTTGGAGAGCACACTACCCTCCCTTGCTGTAGAGACCTGCATCATGGCACATCATGGGCACCGGTGTTCAAGGTACCCTGAGCTGTTGTACCCTGACCTGTTGTACCCTGAGCTGTTGTACCCTGACCTGTTGTACCCAAGGTACCCTGACCTGTTGTACCCTGAAGCTGACCTGACCCATGGTACCCTGATCTGACCCAAGGTACCCTGACCCTGACCTTAGGTACCCTGAGCTGTTCTTGCGTGCGGCTGTTAGACTGATGGTTTAATGCACTTTATGAACAACACTGATGGGCTACAGAACTGACATTGCCCTGTCCCTCCATCTCAACCCCATCCACCTTGCCTCTCTCCGAACCTGTTGCATCCTATCCAATCCCTTTCCATTTCCCTGCTTTCTCCCAGCCAAGCCATTTTAACTCGCAGCCATCCTTACAGGACTTTCCATGACTCTCCCCTTGATCAGTTGATTAACCCTTGAGTTGCTTCACACCTGTCAATCCCAAACAGCCCTGGACTGATCCCTCTTATTGCACATCACCTCTGTGCTCCACTGTCTTCTTCATCATATCCCTCTAAGCTGTCTAGGCTCCTCACCTCATTATAGTCCCTTCACTCTAAGCTTCAGGCCGATGCCTTCTCCACCATACCTGGATCCAACACAACACAGTCAATGAAGGCAAGAACAGTTGTCTTGGATACATTCCAAATTCCGTTGAATGCTAATACAATGACAATGAAGGCTTTCAATTCAATTCATTCACATGCTTTAATGAAGGTGCCATGCCCAAACACCTCAGTCATCCACTATTAAAAGTAACACATCAACAACACATCAGCAATCCACTATTAACACTTTACATTTCCTTTTGATATTTGGAGTGTCTCTGTCTGTCCCTCGTTTAAGGAAACATACAGTCACACATACTGCCCATGTGTTGTGAGGGACTCTCCAGTCTCCTCTCTCCCCTTTGCATTCACGGCCCCACTCGCCCCTCTCGCCCCTCTCGTCCCTCTCGCGCCATGTCCCATCTGAAAGACTCTTGCTTGACAAAGACTACTCCACAGTGGGCTTAAGTAGTGTGTGTGTGTGTGTGTGTGTGTGTGTGTGTGTGTGTGTGTCTGTGTGTGTGTGTGTGTGTGCGTAAATCCAGCCAGCTGCCAATGTGTGCGTTTCTCCTCGTGAAGAGGTCCTCCACCATTTAACCCATGCATGCCTTCCCTTATTTACACGCCATACCGTCCATCCCTCACTTCACTTCCCTTCCACACTCCACTCCCAGTCTGTGTAGTCCAGGGAGTGCCAATAACTCTTCCTCCCATAAATACGTCCCCCCTGAACTACCACTGTACCCTTTAAAACAGAGTAGAGGTAGTATTTAACCCATCCTCCACCTCTCTTGCTAACTCCCCATCCTGCTAACCCACATCTTTGTTGCTCGCCATGACAAGAACACTAGCTATTGCCGTGGAATAGAATTATATGACATGACATCATGCACTCCAATCTATGGAGCATCTCCATGTAGAGTATCCAGATAGCCAGCCTACGTAGGCCTACGTTATCAGGGAGTCTAATTCCCCCTCCAGAGGCGGTCAGGGGTTGTTTCATATAGAGTGCCTGCCGTGTGAGTACAAGTGCAGGGGCAGGAGGAGATCTACATCACTGTGTTACTCCTCCACTCGTTACTGCCCCCCCCCCCCTATTCTCCTCCTACCCTTCTGATGCTACTCATCGGAGGGGGAAGATGGTCACTCTTGATACATTCCTCCTCGGTGAGGTCACTGCTTGTCTCATTTTCCCTGAAACAGTTCGTAGATCACTGGTGTGTGTAGACACCGCCGTCCTACCGGCCTCAGCGAGCGCCCATAACTCACACACACCAGGAACACACACACCTCCCAGCTGCAGCTCTTACGTCTGTGCGTTTACACTTTTCCTCTGATTTACAGAAAAACTCTCAGCGTTTCGCAAACATGACCCTGAAGCATCTCTGGAGCAGGTGAATTATGAGGTTAATCTGCACAAAGAGGGGTTTTGGTATGGATGATGTTAATACAAATGTTAACTTTGGATATATTAGATGTAAGCTGGCCTAATCCTAGAGAGATGAAGGGCAGGTAGCTTTGTAGGATAGCCTCTGCTTCAGCTATCCATTAAGGCCTGAGAATACAGGTTATAACACAGTTAATAACTTTAATAGCTTCACCAGAAACACTGAGCTCTGGAGGAATCTTCTGGAATGAGTTATGTGCCTAGAATATGAGCAGAAAGCCTAGGAACAAAGAGTCCATGGGAGGCTGGAACTAGAAATTGGCTTAACATTTCTGATCTCTAAAA
>NC_045158.1:21789142-21809142 GCF_900700415.2 Clupea harengus | reverse complement strand
GTTTCTATATTTATCCCCTAGATTTCAAGTCAATTTATTTATTTATTGGAATGTCTCCAATTCATGTTGCAGCTCACGAGCCAGGTCGTAACCAAGAGCAAGCTCACTCCACCACTCTGCATCACTTCACCACTCTGCATGCAACTATCGACGTGACAGCCAGCTGAATCTGGCATGGACGCACGCAGGACTGGGCCAGATCAGCCTCAGATTACAGCCAGAGCTGGCCCAGAGTCGGCTGCAGCCGAGGAACTCTTCTGTGCTTACGTTAGCAACACACGTTACATCAGCAACACACGTTACATTAGCAACACACGTTACATCAGCAACACACGTTACATTAGCAACACACGTTACGTTAGCAACACACGTTACATTAGCAACACACGTTACATTAGCAACACAAGTTACATTAGCAACACACGTTACGTTAGCAACACATTTGTTTCTTTATCCTGAGGTCATTGTGAGAGAACACTGAACACTGGTGAAATCGGGTGTTCTCTTGCGACAAAGTGGCATAACCTTCTATGTTTGGCTTCATAATTATCACCGATGACATCGAACTATTAATTATATTTTTTTTAAATATCAACAACTTCCAAGAGTTCTATGACGTGTTATACAGATGTTCTACAGTATCCCACAAAGAGTTTTTCGGTAGCACTTTACCTGAACCCTGCCTCATTTTTCGATAATGACCGCCGGACTACACATTATCCCTTACATAGCAATCAGTGTCCAGTGATCTAACAGTATCATGTCACTATCAACAGAAACTGTCATGGCTGTGTGATGCTATGACAGCTTGATGACATTAAGCTGGCATATAAAATTAAGAGAGCTGTCATGACCACTATCGATAATGGTAACATGGCATTGTAAAATCATTGGACATGAGCTGTTATGACCTCTGCCATAATATGTTTATGACATAGTTATGTCAGTCTTATAAAGCTATATTCAAAGAAAGTGTTGTACGTGTTTTTTAAGCCCCAAAGTGCCATTCAACCCCCACCTTCCCTGCAATCCTGTGTGTGCTCATCTGCGGTGTCCAGGTAAGTAATCGTGTTAAACGTGATTCACAGAGTAATTAAGACGTCTCTCCTCAGTGTCATTGTCTGCAGGTGAACTGCACTGGGGAGGATGCAGGTGATCGGAGGAGCAGCAGCTAGGCCTGTCAATCCACAGGAGTGGGGAAAGCTTTAGACAGGGACCTGGGAGTCTCTCTAATCGGATCCTCAGCGGCTCAAGCTGCTTACAGGGTAGAGACTGAGGCAGCAGCACAGCCACGCTGGTAGCCCATAGGGATCAGGTTGTTGGACTGTTGGACTGTTGGAATACAATGGGAGCTCTATCCATAAATGAAACAAACTTTCTCTCTAATCTTCTGCTCTTGACCTTATTCCTTTTGTAAACATTTGGGCGTGAAAATGTCTTTGACATTTTCCAGTGAGACAGTTTTCTTCAATCCTTATCTTTTTCGTTTAAAAATAAATGAATAAATAACATTTTTAAAAGTTGCATTTTTTTTCCTTCCGGACACAAAGATTTTGAAGACCAACATGACAGGGTTGTTGTTTTCGCTTCAAGGATAGGTCTCCCCCGCAAAATACCAAGCAGTGCATTTGTTCATGAGTAATGCTGAGATGGTCCCCTGCCTTCTGTGATCGTCCCTGTCACGATGCCAAATTAATAAACACAAGTCTCCTGCCCTGCCCTGGACAGCAGACACAAAGGCTCGTCCTGGGCAGTCCAGGGTTGTGGGGATGTAGAGTATGACTAATGGTTCATGGTTCTGTCATCCAGCTTTACTGTGCTTTTATTTATTTAGCTTGTTCTGTTCTGCACTCTTCTGTGAGTGTGGATTTCAATGTAGAAGAGCAGGAAAAGTTTCGATACAGAACACATCCTGCAGAGAGGTAGAAATTGCCACCTTTAACGATTCCTGTGGGGTGTGTTCTTCAAAAAAACAAAAAAACATTTCTAGAGCTTTTTTGAGTGTAACTGCCAGCCATTGCCCCAGACTGCTGCTTTGAACTGATGGGCCATTCTCCCTACATGTCCACACGTGATGTTCACCTGTTCAAGCTAGCGCCCTAGGGCTAGAGCTCTCCTGCAGCGCTGACAGACAACCGTATGGCCGCCGTGTACCCCACTGATGGCCATCCCTGATCCACTGAGAGAGTGTGTGTGTGTGTGTGTGTGTGTGTGTGTGTGTGTGTGTCTGTACCCCACTGGCGGCCGTGCCCGATCCACTGAGAGTGTGAGTGAGTGCTACACCCCTCCCTCCACATCAGCGAACCCTCACTCTTTCTGCCTCTCACCGTTGTAAGCAGCTTGCCTACAGCCCCACTCCAATCTGCCCCTCTCTGGTTTGACCTTAATGTCTGCGGTAATCTCAGAGAGAGCCCAGTAATCAGGTAAGACATTGGCCTGGCTGTCAAGCCCTGACCCCCTCACCCCCACCCCACCCAAGCACCAGGTCTCAATGTGTAGGCATGCCTCACCCCTCGCCGTCACAGCCCGCCACAGCCCGCCACAGGGCGAACCCCCCCACACACTAAAAACTAATAAAAGGGATTGAAGAGGGACTGATCCTGGAGCAGCCCCCCTACCACCACCAACACACACACACACACACACACACACACACACACACACACACACACTTACACTGTATGAGTCTGTAAGGGGACAACTGATGTTAAAGTATTGCATTCCTGTTTAGCTTTTAGCTCCGTGTCTGTCCATAAGCTCTCTCAAAGCACCATGGGATATTCAAACAGGAAGCAGACAGGAAGATATCCCTATTGTTTCACGGGCAGGTTTCTTGGAAAAAGAGATATACAAATGCATGGCATCGCCTGAGGTGCTGTCTATGGTATATGAAAACAGCATATCAAGTACAGCGGGCTATATTGTGCTTGTCTGACGATATATATTAACTCAGACATAATCCTAACCCTTATTACAGTAGAACATCTATGAGCTATCCAGCTGCCTTTCTATCAGTCCTGAGAACAAACCAACGCTATATTTTCATTTGTGTATTACCATTAGTATTCATTAAGTACAAATGGCCACAATTCTTATGTTGTTTTGGCCACTGACTGACGGAATATATAATATGGCATGGCAGAGTCTCCCCTCCTCCTCCTCCTCCTCCTCCTCCTCTCCCACATTTCAGTGCTGTCTGAACGCTAGACGCAAGTGCCCCCTGTTTGGGGAACCCCAGAGATGGGTGAAGATGGGTGAAGCACTAGTGTGTGGGGAACCCCAGAGATGGATGAAGCACTAGTGTGTGGGGAACCCCAGAGATGGATGAAGATGGGTGAAGCACTAGTGTGTGGGGAAGAAGATGGATGAAGATGGGTGAAGCACTAGTGTGTGGGGAAGAAGATGGATGAAGATGGGTGAAGCACTAGTGTGTGGGGAAGAAGATGGGTGAAGCACTAGTGTGTGGGGAACCCCAGAGATGGTTGAAGATGGATGACGCACTACGTAGTGTGTGGGGCACCCTGGGATGGGGATGGCGTTGCGTACGGTGGTCGAATGCGTTAGGGATTCCTGTGTGCGTTAAGCACATGGGTGTGCTTCCCGAAGGGGAGGGCAGTGTGATGGAGTGTCGTCACTACAGATGAGTATGTGCTCCGACTGCCATACCATCGAGCCTGGCTCTTTGGCGCTGCGGTCAGGGTGAAGAGTGCTTCACTACACCCCCCTTCTCCTCCTCCCACATTTCAGTGCTGTCTGAAGACTAAAAACAAGGTTGTTTTCATTATTAGATAGATAGATAGATAGATAGATAGATAGATAGAAGAAAGAGAGGACTGCAGGTGAAAGAGCCAGAGTCTTTTTGTTTATTTATATATGCATACATACATCTATATAAGTGTACATCTCTCGCGGTGGTTTTAGCACTTCGATTACTGTACCATCAAGAATTACATCATTCAATCCGAATTAGAATCAGAATCAGATTCATTGGCCAAGTTAAAGACACACAAGAAATGTGGTTGCGGCTGTTGGTGACTCTCAAACAATTCAGACAATATACCGACAATGTACATATTATTTACAGACAATGCACAATATACAAGCAATATACAGATGATATAGTGATATAGTATTTACGTGTGTGTGTGTGTGTGTGTGTGTGTGTGTGTGTGTGTGTGTGTGTGTGTGCGTGTGTGTGTGGGCATCACATACTGGAATGAAATAGTAGTTTTAAAACTGCTTTTGTGTGCATTAATTCAGTCAATACCTTTCCTGAAAAACTTGAAGGCAGATACAATTTCTGAATAACTTTCATACATGGGCACTGTTTGAGACAGTAACGCCACAATAATTCTGTTTCATTTTGTTGCCTTGGTCGCCCTCTAGTGGTCATCTGACAACATTAGACCAATGCATTTCCCACTAAATGAACAGCATGTATATTTGCTATAGTAGATATCAAGCCAATAAAGAATCAACTACAGGTATGGAAAATCACAGCTACATGGAAACATTAAAAATTAAACATTAAAAATAAAAGCACAAATTTGAATCTAAATTTAACAAACACACTCTGTGACACACACACACTGAGTCTAACACACACTCTGTGACACACACACACTGAGTCTCACACACTCTGAGTCTCACACACACTCTGAGTGTCACACACACTGAGTCTAACACACACTGAGTCTCACACACACTCTGTCACACTCTGAGTTTCTCACACACACTCAGGTCAGGAAGCCCTAGGACACAAATATAAATACAATCCCACACTGCATTGCAGACAGAGCACGTCTTGGATCACAGTCACATCCTTCACACACACACACACACACACACACACACACACACACACACAACACACACACACACACACACACACACACACACACACACACACACACAGTACACAGTCACACATGTACACACACAGGCAAAGAACACCTCGGATCATTATCATATCCTTTTCACACACACAGACAAATAAACACACACACACATACGCACACACACATACATACAGTATGCACACACACACACATGCGTGCGCACGCAGGCATCCACACAGACGACACACAAACAGGGAAAGGCTTGTCAATAATTAAACAAACATGATACTGCCCTGTGCGAGAGAGAGAGACAGAGAGAGATAGAGACAGAGAGAAACCGATAGAGGGAAGTGGATCATCCAAGCGGCAACCATTACAGCCCAGCATGAGAAGCTCCTAATCCGCAGCTCTCTTTCTCTCTCTTTCTCTCTCTCTCTTCCTCTTACTCAATGGAACTCGTCCTGCCATTCCAGTCGGACGTTCTCCCAACGAGTGGTTGACCCCTGGGAGCGCTGACCTTCAAACCCTAGCTCTGGTCCACGTACGGTTCGACCCTCATGGAGCCCGGTAAGGCCTGCTTTGTCTTAGCCAGTGGCTGTTTCTGACCTCCAAACCCAATCGCTCGGGCTGTTTACCTTGTCTAGACGTAGATGCTCAAAGCTGACTAAAAAACCTGCACGAGTCTGATTACACTGGAAACTAATATAATAGATGACTGACTACAAACAAGGCCATCGCTTCACTTTAAAACTTGATAAGCTGAAGGTAATATTTGGTGAGGGTGGCTTTTAGAAAATATCGACTCAGCTGTTAATTGTGGACAGGAGAAAAAGTGTGGTTACGCAATACTCTGACTGAAATGCTTTGAGAGTCAAGCCCCTCAAAAGCATGGCTTCTCATAGCTCTCTCTAGAATCACTGACATGTTGGACAAACATTAATGGAGTCTCCTCAGAGAGGGCGGTGATAATGATGCAGTCTATACTCTTTCACTCTCTCTCTTTCACTCTCTCACTCTCTCTCTCTCACTCTCACTCTCACACTCTCTCTCTCCCTCCCTCTCTCTCTCACTTCTGCTCTCCTGTTTGTTTTACATAGTTTCCATGCCATTTGTTTTTGCACTGGGAGTATCGGTGTCAGCATGTGAATGTCTGTGTTAGTCTTAGTGAGTGATAGTGTGTGTGTGTGTGTGTGTGTGTGTGTGTGTGTGTGTGTGTGTGTGTATGTGTGTGTGTTAGTGAGTGATAGTGTGTGTGTGTGTGTGTGTGTGTGTGTGTGTGTGTGTGTGTGTGTGTGTGTGTGTGTGTGTGTGTGTCTCTCTGCACATCACCACTCTTTCTGCGGCACTTTGCCAAAGAAGGAAACTCAATGAACCTGAACACACACACACAAAAACTCTTGGACATGTTAGAGAACACAGACACACACACACACACACACACTGTAGGGTATGTTAAAGAACACACACACACACACTGTAGGGTATGTTAGAGAACACACACACACTATAGGGTATGCTAGAGAGTGATACTCAATAACTACTGAATTAATCAAGCCAACGGTTTCCAAATTAGGGCTGAAAGTGGGTCACTGCCCACAGCTCAGACTACCTCACAGCTTCACTGGAGGTCAAGCAACCTCACATTCTTACAGTGAAACTACCTCACAGCTGCACTGGAGGTCAAACAACCTCACATTCTTACAGTGAAACTACCTCACAGCTGCACTGGAGGTCAAACAACCTCACATTCTTACAGTGAAACTATATGATGGCTTTCTCAGCGTTTAAGGTCCCTCTGACTGGATCACTAGGCATGGAAATGAATCTCATTAAAGAAAACAAAGAGAAAAAATGAAAATTGGACTTCAGGGTATGAAGTGAGGTATTGCTGTGGGGGGGGGGGGGACTGGTTGTAGGTGGTGGCAGATGATTAAATATTGTGATGTGAAGTTGCAGCACACACACACACACTTCTCCTCTGATAGGATGGGGAGCTTGATAGGAAATGTGAGAGGGTGCTTCCTGTTTTTAATTGAATTAATTAGAAGGAAATGCCTATCAGCTTCCCCTGCTGCGCGATCACAGAGACTTTCACTCTCCCTGTGACTTTCACTCTCTCTCCCTGTGACTTTCACTCTCCCTGTGACTTTCACTCTCTCCCTGTGACTTTCACTCTCTCCCTGTGACGTACTCTCTCTCTCTCTCTCTCTCTCTCTCTCTCTCTCTCTCTCTCTCTCTCTCCCCCCGTGACTTTCACTCTCTCACTGTGACGTACTCTCTCTCTCTCCCCCCGTGACTTTCACTCTCTCACTGTGACGTACTCTCTCTCTCTCTCTCTCTCCTGTGACTTTCACTCTCTCACTGTGACGTACTCTCTCTCTCTCTCTCTCTCTCTCTCTCTCTCCCTGTGACTTACTCTCTCTCCCTGTGACTTTCACTCTCTCACTGTGACGTACTCTCTCTCTCTCTCTCTCTCTCTCTCTCCCTGTGACTTACTCTCTCTCCCTGTGACTTACTCACTCTCTCTCTCTCTCTCACTCTCCCTGTATTTTCTCTCTCTCTTTTTTTCTCTTTACTCAATTTAATTTTGTCTCTCTTTCTCTCTCTCTTTCTTACTCTCTCTCTCTTCATTGTTTTTAAATTCAGATGAGCTTTATTGACTAGACAAAACACGCCTTGTATAGCCAAAGCATTTCAAAATTGTTGTCAAGATGACATTATGTAAACATATGCGTATATCTAAATATGTCTCTTTTCTAACTTTCTTTCTGTTTCTCTCTTCGTCTGTCTCTCATTTCCTCTCATCCTCTTTCTCCTTTTCTCTCTTCATCCTCTCTTTCTTTCTCCCTCTCTGCCTCCTTCCTCTTCTCTCTTCATCCTCTCTTTCTTTCTCCCTTCTCTTCCTCTTCTCTCCTACCTGCAGACCACGCCCCAGCCCCTGTGGCTCCTGACCCGCTCCCTGGGGTAGGATCTGCCCAACAGGGGGTAGTAGAACCTGAGGACTTCCTCGGCTGCCGGACCCCCCCAGACCCGTCCCCCTGCCCGGCGCACGAGGTTGACCGCGTCCAAACAGCCTGCCCTGTGTCTGACACAGACAACACTCACACGTCAAGACCTGCAAACGACTCACAGAGTCTCCGAACGGTTCACAGCGCGAATGACTCAGAGAGTCTCAGAACGGCTCACAGCATGACTGATTCAGAAAGTCTCCAAACGGCTCACGACATAAACGATTCAGAAAGTCTCCGTACGGCTAACGGCACAAATGATTCAGAGAGTCTCAGAACGGCTCAGGGCACGACTGACACAGACATTTACCAAACGGCTCACGCCATGAATGATGCGGACAGCCTCCGCACGATACCACCGACCCTACGACACCGACAGCAACCTGACCAATCAGCTCGCTTACGACAGCGCCAGCAACCAGACCATCAACCCCTCCTCAGACACAGACAGCAATCAAACCATACACCCCCCCTACCCGCCACACACACACCTACCCGGACCGCCGAGTCTTGGGCGAATGTGTTGTGGCTGGGTCAGAGGGCGACGCCCCCACCACCAGCCATGAGACAGGCCTCCAAGACGCCTCTGAGGACCCGCCCCCTTACAGCCCCCCCGACCCAAAGCTGGCGTATCTTTTCTACCCCCCCACCCTGCCCCACTACTCTGGGCAGCCTGTCATGGCCTGCCAGCCCCCCCCAACCCCCCCCGGCTTCTACCAGCCCCAGTTCATGCCCTCGCCCACTTACCCGCCCTACGCCATAGTAAGTCCCATGCCTTTATTCCCACTGCTGCTCTGACCAGTCAGGGCAAATTCATCAGATAAAGAATTAGAGTTGAAGGAACGCAGTGTAGTTTTGGTGTAGAGTGAGTTAAAGGAACGCTGTGTAGTTTTGGTGAAGAGTAAGTTAAAGGAACGCTGTGTAGTTTTTGTGTAGAGTAAGTTAAAGGAACACTGTGTAGTTTTTGTGTATAGTAAGTCAAAGGAACGCTGTGTAGTTTTTGTGTATAGAAATTTAAAGGAACGCTGTGTAGTTTTTGTGTATAGAAAGTTAAAGGAACGCTGTGTAGTTGTTGTGTATAGTTAGTCAAAGGAACACTGTGTAGTTTTTGTGTATAGAAAGTTAAATGAACGCTGTGTAGTTTTTGTGTATAGTAAGTTAAAGGAACGCTGTGTAGTTTTTGTGTATAGTAAGTTAAAGGAACGCTATGTAGTTTTGTGTAGAGTAAGTTAAAGGAACGCAGTGTAGTTTTTGTGTATAGTAAATTAAAGGAACGCTGTGTAGTTTTTGTGTATAGTAAGTCAAAGGAACGCTGTGTAGTTTTTGTGTATAGTAAGTTGACAGACTGAAAAACTATATGTTTTTTGTGCCATTAGAATCATGTTATTATTGTATGTCTATCTGTATTCTGGTTCTTCAGGATAACAAATTTCACCTTTACTAACCTACACTAAACTACAATAACCTGCACAATACTACAATATGGATCCTCTTATTATTGAATCATTAATGTTATATAACAAACAACTTAAAAACTGCTTTATATTGAAAATTACACTTGCACATAAACATACTCCACGGACCAGATTTACACTAAGGCCTTTGTAAATCACTGCATTGAGAAGCCTGAAGCTTCATGCTGAAAGCAGACCAATCACATCTCCTCCTCCTCCCCTTGCAGTACATGAACGGGTCGTCCCTGGGGGAGGATCAGCCCCCCCTCCCTAAAGACTACCTGGTGGAGTCGCTGCTGGTCACCATCTTCTGCTGCCTGATGAGTGGACTGGTCGCACTCATGTACTCATATGAGGTGGGCATAATTAACAGGGTTTACCAGGTGGGCACAGTCACCTAGGTGTACTCGTATGTAAGGTGGGAACAGTGATATGGGTTTACTTGTATGTAAGGTGGGCACAGTCACCTAGGTGTACTCGTATGTAAGGTGGGCACAGTGATATGGGTTTACTCGTAATGAAGGTGGGCACAGTGATATGGGTTTACTCGTAATGAAGGTGGGCATAGTCATATGGGTTTACTCGTATGTAAGGGTGTCAGGTGTCAGGGTCACTTGTGTTTAGTAGGCACCTTATGAAGTGGACTAATCTGCCTGGGTTTACTCACAGGAGTCAGTACATCTTTGGCAATCACTCTGATATATATATATATATATATATATACACAGTTTTTAATTTGTTTTAAATATACTGAATCCATATTAGTTGGTCACCAGTGCATCCTTTAACTGATGTGTAACAAGGGTAGAGTTACTTCAGAGGACTCTATAAGAACGGTGGGCACAGCCACATTGACGTTGTGTTGTTGTAACAGGTAGATACAGACATGCTGGTGCCGTCCTTGTTTAGGGGAGGGTCTCAGACAAACTGACTGATTAGTATCATGTAGAAATAGAGAGTGGTACATTTGCTCCGACACACTTGGTCAAGGGTGGTCAGTTCATGAAGATGGCCTCTGACTCTGTGATGTTGGTCCATTCATGATGATGGCCTCTGACTCTGAGAGGTTGAATAACACTGCAGGAGCCGTGACTTATTCATTTCCGAAGAAGAACCAAAAACGAAACATTGTAGAGACAAAGTGGCAAACGCTAACCGTGATGCATTTGGTTTACTGCGGTGAAAGTCCAGGAGTGCCAATAGATAATTAACCACTGGGTCACACTGTAGGCAGCCTGTAGCTGCTTTAATGAACCAGTGGGTCATACTGTAGACAGCCTGCCTGCAGTTGCCATGTGCAAGGGTTTCCAATGCTTGGACCAAAACCACTATGTTCTCTGACTAAACATCCAGACACCCACACAGGAAACAGCATGGCTGCACTGGACATGTGACACGTATGAATGAGCTCAGCATATTACACTGCTGTGTCTCCATCATGACTCTACATTGGTATCATAAACCAGTGTCACCATAGTGACTGCTATCACAAACTAGTGTCTCCATCATGACTGCTATCACAAACTAGTGTCACCATCATGACTGCTATCACAAACCAGTGTCACCATCATGACTGCTATCACAAACTAGTGTCACCATCATGACTGCTACCACAAACTAGTGTCACCATCATGACTGCTATCACAAACCAGTGTCACCATCATGACTGCTATCACAAACCAGTGTCACCATCATGACTGCTGTCACAAACCAGTGTCTCCATATTGACTCTACACTGCTGTCACAAACCAGTGTCTCCATCGTGACATCATGACTGCTATCACAAACCAGTGTCTTCATATGACACAAACCCAAGAAAGATTAGGTCATATGTTAGTAGCCTATTGGCAGTCTGGTCATTCCTGTGTTTAAGTGTACGTATCTGAACAAATATAGCATTAGTTGTTGACTTGTGTTTCTCCTCCCCTTTCTCTCTCTTTATATTCTCTCCATTTTTTGTTTTTTTCTTCTCGTTTAACTCACAATACCTCTCATTTTCTCCTCTTAATGTTGTCCTTCTTGTGTCTGCTCTTGCTCTCTCTTCTTTATTACCCCCCCCCCCCCTCAACCTGCAGACGCGGGCAGCCCTGGCGCGTGGTGACGTCAGAGGGGGCGAGCGGGCTTCCCAGAAGGCTCGTTTCCTGGTGATGTTCAGCCTCATGTTCGGCGTGTTTGTGTGTGTGGGCTGGATCATATACGTAATCATCGCTCTCTGTGTGTAAAGTATTTATTGTGTAAAGCATTTAATGGTTGGTTCTCACAGTCCTGCGAAACTGACACCTATTTAAATCATTTTAATACTATTGCCGACCAATTTCTAATGAATAAACTGATATCCGCACGTTGCAAGTACTGGCCTTCAGCAGTCAACACTGCCTTAATGAGTGACTTATGGAAGACCTAAGCTTCTTTCCACCTATGTCTGTGTGAGTGTGTGTGTGTGTGTGTGTGTGCGTGTGTGTGAGTGTGAGTGTGTGTGTGTGTGTGTGTCTGTGTGAATGTGAGTGTGTGTGTGTGTGTGTGAGTGTGTGTGTATGTGTGTGTGTCTGTGTGAGTGTGTGTGTGTGTGTGTGCACGCCTGCACATTCATCTGTATGTTTGTGTCAGGGAAGACATCTGTGAACTACCTATGTACATATTATTATGATAAGCTACCAACATTAAGGTGTAAAAAAAACATCAACTTGCACTTCAATGATTGAGATATATATGATTATTATATATGATGATGGTGTGCATTCTGCAGATGACAAAACACATGTAGACCACAATATGTATCAATAAAGCTTATTTTATTACATTCCAGTAAGCTTTCATTCAATCAGCATGGCTTAAGAACGGGCAATAAATACAAAGGAAATCAAGGCAGAAACCAACAGGGACCAACAGGGGGCAGCAGCAGTACAGACCTAGACAGTGGCATTTGGTGTGTATGTGAGAGAGAGAGTGTGTGTGTGTGTGTGTGTGTGTGACTGTGTGTGTACGTGTACCAACTTTTGTAGTGCATGTGTGTCTGTTTAAGTGCTTTGGTGTGCAGACATCCAGAGTCTCTAAAGGAGAAAAGAAGTTTGGAAATAAACAGAAAGCTGCAGAGAAAGGCCCCCTTTAGACAGTACAGACATCAAAGTGCTCCAGTCATCTCAGCACGCCATGATCGGGGTAGCAGCGTGTAAAACTACGCCCAGAAAGAGAGACACCAGACAGACGAGAGGTGCCGTGTGCATAGCCATGACATCACTGGGTGTTACAAACGGTATATTTTACACACCTCAACAGGTGGCAATACACTCACATGCATTTGTGTGTGTGTGTGTGTGTGTGTGTGCTGAACAATTGCTATTTCTGACTTGTTAACAATGCATGACAACTTTTGCCTTCAGCAGAGTGAAGCAAAGGCGGAATCACCTGCTGTCCCAGCGGTCTAGGTCTATAGGGTCATTACAGGAGTCAGTGAACAGCAGACAGGTCTGTAGAGTCACTATAGAGAGTCAGTGAACAGCAGACAGGTCTGTACAGCAGACAGGGCTTTCAAACGAAACCAGCTCAAGGCAGAGAAGAAGAGAGAGAGAGACAGAGAGTTACCATTTATCACATAAAGACACGCAATGTGCCAACATCAAATTTAAAAAGACAACATGGCTCACAGATACACATAGTACTTCAGCTAGCGCCTGCAGGATTATTTATTGGGGTTTATTGTCCAATCATGTCCTTTGGGAATTCAGAACCGGAGCCTCATCTGGACCGGGTCCAGACTAGAATCAAGTGCCACCTGGGTCACAGTCCTGCGTGCTGAACTAGTGGAATATTTTCCTGTCCAGCACAGCTTTTTTCAAAATGTTATCGTCAATGGACCAGCATCTGCCAGTGTAGTGGAGTGCAGTGACTGGAGTAATATATCTGTGCGTGTTACCATAGCGTAGGTGATTGGTTAATCCTTGTGCCACTTACAAGGGCTGCTGTTGTCCAAATGTCTACCGACTATAAGAGAGGGGGTGGGACTAAGGGGCCAGGGGACCAATAAAGCAATAGAGAATGTTAAGGAGGCGGAGTTATCTGCTGAGTCTGGTACATTCTGTGGAGTGTTGTAAGGCAGCAGAGTCTAGAAGCTAATGGAAGTAATAGGTGTGTGTGTGTGTGTGTGTGTGTGTGTGTGTTTGTGTTTGTGTGTGAGTGTGTGTTTGGGGTTGGAGATCCTATGCAAGTGATTGTGTGTCATTGAAGTGTATTTTTGTGTTTGTATGTAGTAAGTATGAGTCTTTGAGTATGTATGTATGATAATGTGTTCATGTGTTTTGTATGGTTGAAAGAGAGATAGAGAGAGAGAGAGAGAAAGAGAGAGGAAGTAGAAGAACAGAGGGTGAGAGAGAAAGAGAAGAGAGCAATGTCATGTGTCAGCAAACAGTAGGAAAGGAAGGTCACCATCATTGACATTGAACTCTGACCTTTGACCTTCCCTGCTGCTGAGCTGGCATGAGGCAGCTATGGGAGACAGGAAGTGGGTGTGAGAGGCACAGAGCAGTGACAGGAAGGATATGAGCTGGCTACTGACGCTCCCGCCTCTGAAGGCAGCAGCAGCGGCCAGTCATGCACCCCTGATGTTCACGGGGGACACAGCCACACGCTTAGCACGACTATTAGGCAGAATAGTCTTGGTAGAAATACAATTAGAGTTAGAAATACGATTAGAGTTAGTATTCATCTTACTTTATTTTGGTTTTGTCGCAGTTGTGCATATGTCAGTGCACATCCAGTTAGGATTTTAATATATTCTTTATGATTCAGAGAAAAAGGATTGGAGGAGGTGGGAGAAAAAAACGCAGATTGTGTGTATTTGTGTGGGTGTGTGTGTGTGAGTGAGTGTGTGTGTGTTTGAGGGGAGGTCGAAAACCACATAATTCTAGTGGTGTAAAGAAATGGGTGGCACATTTAAAGCAGGATGGCCTTGTGTGTAACTGCACACGTTAAAAAATAAAGAATAAAAACACTTCAAGCATTTGAAAGACCCGTGAGTAAGCTGCAGGGTTTTCAGTGCAGTATGTAAACACTCAGGGTTCACTTGGCTTCTTCTGACCTGTCACGTCTTCATGAGAGGTCTTCATATGGCATGTGTGTGTGTATGTGTGTATGTGTGTATGTGTGTATGTGTGTGTGTGTGTGTGTGTGTGTGTGTGTGTGTGTGTGTGTGTATGTGTGTGTGTGAGAGAGAGAGAGCAAGTACATGAGTGCTGCGGTGTATTTGTTAAATAATCTGTAACAGTGTACTTAAATAAATGTGTGTGTGTAAGGTGGTGTGTGTGTGTGTGTGAGTGTCTATGAGAGTGAGTGAATGTGTGTGTGTGTGAGTGAATGTGTGTGTGTGTGTATGTGTGTGTGTCTGTGTGTGTGTGTGTGTGTGTGCGTGTGAGGCAGTGAGTGAATGTGTGTGTGTGTATGTGTATATGTGTGTGTGTGTGCAGACAGCTGGTGACGGTTATCCCCTTAGCTCAGGAGCTCCAGGTACGTGACGGGCACCTTCCCTTTCACGTTGCCCCTCTCCCCAACCAGCCAATCAGAGTCCATGCCTGGGACCGTGTAGACCGTGATGAGCTGGAACCAAGCAGGGAGATGAGGAGGTCAATAAGCTTTATTTGGTTACACCTTATTTTCTTATTATGTCTAATCTGAGCATCTGTGTATCGTTTATAGGGCACCATCCAAATAAAGCGTGAACTTTCATTTATATAGCACATTTAAAAGTGCTGTGCAAACTATGAATATTGAGAAGAACTAATTACATGAAAAAAAAATTAGAAAACAGAAAATACGTAATAATAATAATAAAAAAAGACAATAAAGATTTATAAAAAGCGATAAAAACTGAAAGAAAATGACTTGGAGACATCTCATGAGTTACCTCATCGGCCAGCAGGGACAGCTCGCTGGTGTCTGCGGCGTCGTAGTCGTACAGCACCTTAGCTTTGCGCGTGCCGCTAGCGGGGGGCTGCACCTCCTCGATCTGCAGCACCTCCGTCTCCAGGGGGGCCGTGGTGGGGCTCTCCGCAGGGACTGAGGCGTTCGGGGAGGAGTTGGGGTTCCTCCCGAAAGAGCTGGAGAACCTGAGGAGGGGGACGTTTAAATACATTAAAGCTGCAAGTTTTTTTGGACTAAATAGTGTAATTCCAAAGGAACCACAAAGATAATGATAACTGGTAATAATGTTGATCAATACACAGGTAAATTCCACCCATTTCACCTTTATACATCAAGAGATAAAGAGGGACTGAAGGAAGGCCTGTTCTATGTTGTTTTGTAGTAGAGCTGTTTTTTATCCAGCTAGCAGCATGGGCTTGCTTTTGTAAACTCAGCTAAACATCTCAAAAGGATTTCCTGCATACTTACACATCCCCACTGGAACTGAGGGCAGGGGGGAAACAGGAGACACAGTGATGTCACAAGAGGTCATAGACGCAGTTAGTGATGTCACAGGGCATAGCAGATAGCAGCTCACTCTGGAACAACTCCAGACAAGATCAGGGCTAGATCAGGGCTTGATCGGGGCTAGAACAGGGCTATATCAGTGCTATATCAGGACTAGATCAGGGCTAGATCAGTTGCAGAGCCAGCTGCTATCAGGTTACTGCATGATTAGAAAGGAAAGGAGTGGTAGAAACACATAATCTACCGGCCGACATGGCTTACAACAAACACTTTGGACAAGGAAGATTCATTTAAAAAGAAGTGCAAATGTATGGAGGTCTAACATCCCAGAGCATTCATTATTCAGTAGATGACAGCAGGAGGATTAAAGGGAAATATCCAGCCACGAATTTATCTCCCAGTTTACACTCCCGGGCGACTAAGCAGATTTGCAATCTAAGGAGCAGGCAGTGAATCAGAGATTTAGGTTTAACTTCCGGTGCCCAGACTCTCCTACCTGCTCAGCTCCTTCTGTAGATCCTGCATGACATGGTGGCACTGGTTGTAGTAGGCTGTCTGGGCCTCCACAAACTCATGCAGGCAACGCAGGTGGTTCACCTGGGACCAGGAACACAGAACACAGAACACAGAACACAGAAAACATTACATATTCAAATGCATATTCTTCTGCATAACAGTAGTTCCAGGAGTTTTTTTTTTAGCTCATGTACCAATATAAACTAGCCAGGGAGTTGAGTAATGTATACTGATTAACTGTACATTTCCACAGTGCTTTATGTCAGGGGAGGAGAAGGCGATCAAATTAATATGTTTGGAAGGACACAGTAAATGAGAATTAAAACAGATAAAGCAGTTTAATGGAGTGACATGTTTATTATTATGTTTTAAATATATTGCATACCAAACAAAGCAAAATAAACCAAATAAAAGCCCAGTGATGTGTAATGAGGGGTGTGTTGCAAACGTACGTGTGTACTACTGATTCCTTCCAGCAGGAGGCGTGTGACCTCAGCTTGTCTGTCGAACTCCGTCTGGGTCACACGCAGCTCATGCTCGGCCTGGGGAGACAGCAGAAGATGACTCGACAAAAATAACACACAACTTGTCCTGTCACATCCTCTCTCTTTCCTCACTGCACTGAAATATGGCCCAGGGGGTCTGGTGGTCAAGTCATACTTACTTTGTCCACCTCCTCACTCCACAGCTGAAAGAGCCCATAGCCGCAGGGGAAGGGAAAGAGAGACACATTCTGATGTCACAATGGAGACAAACAATCACTGAGGACAACATCATAATGGATTTCTAAGCATTCTTTATGATGTCAGAATGGTTACACACAGACATTCTGATTATTTCAAAATTAGTAAAGGTGTTCTTGAGTTAAAAACATCAGACATCACAGTAGAACAACAATAAAAGTATTATTGTGATATAACAGAGGTGAAGTGAAAATATAGCATCCTTTCACAGAAGGAAACAGCAGCCGTGTTCTATGAGGGACACTGATGACACAACAGAGGGGGCCAACCACGGCAAACACAATGACGGCACAATGGAGCCAGTATAATACAGAAGGATCATGCATAATTCAGAGCCACAACAAAGGTTAGGTACATGAGGGCTCAGCACATTCACATGAAGCAGACTGATGAAGCCACTTGTGTCCTTCGCCAGTCCAGACACAAGGCCATGTTTTAGAGCTCCACAGAGGCTGGGGTCGACACGGTAACACTCCAGGCTTTTGTCATCACTACTGCTACAACACAGCACATCACTAGGCATTCTCAAGTGACTCTTACTGAAGCCGGCTCTACATGCCTGATAACATTAAAAGTACAAACAGTGCAAAATACACTCTTGAAAATTCCGATGACAAAAAGTACTTCTAAAAGTCTTTCCACACCTGAACACCTTGTTGGGAAAAGCCGTCACATGTCACAAACACACACATACACACTGTAGTATGTAGAGGTCTACAACAGCCCCAAACACACACACTTACAAACGCATACACACACACATAACTACACAAATCCTAGCATGTAGGAACGTTGGTGTGCATGGTGTCACATGGTGTCCATCACCCAGGCAGAGTCAGACACACACACACACCCACACACACACACACACACACACACACACACACACACACACACACACACACACACACTTGTAAGACACAGTGCAGTCTGTTTCCTGAGGTCCTCGTGGCTTGAGGCTGGGCGGAGTCACAGGGTCATAGGACTGGGGTTAAAAATAGGCCCATTCAGCCACAACCACTTGGCCACTAGTCCACACACACACACACACACACAAACACACACACACACAGGCCCATTCAGCCACAACCACTTGGCCACTAGTCCACACACACACACACAAACACACACACACACACACACACACACACACAGGCCCATTCAGCCACAACTACTGGGCCACTAGTTCACACACATACACACACACACACGCACACACAGCCACTGGGCCACTAATCCGCGCACAAACACACACAAACATACACACACTGACTGGACTGTTAAATACTGGACTGTGCTAATAGAAACAGTGTTTGGGAATCCTGGCATGTTTGAAATGTGAAACAATTGACAGGAATTGGAGCATCTTGGGGCAAACCAATGCTAGCAAACAAAGGAGCTTGTTGTCAAACATGTCTGAAATCTGAGTGTGAGTGTGTGGGCAGAGAGAGAGAGAGAGAGAAAACACTCTGGAGGAGCCCGACAATGAGAATGAATCAAGTGTGTATGACAGAGAAAAAGGGAGAGAGAGAATCGTGGTAGGATGAGTAGGAACCCTACTGTTAACATGATGGACAGAGAGAGACAGCGAGAAAGAGGGATAGAGAGAGGGATACAGAGGGAGAGAGAGAGAGAATATGTATGGCAGGAGCCCTATTATAAGAGTTGAGAGTATGAGTGAGTCAGACTGTATGATGAAAGGCGTCCCACCCATGGCTGTGTGTGTGTTTGTGTGTGTGTGTGTGTGTGTGTGTGTGTGTGTGTGTGTGTGTGTGTGTGTGTGTGTGTGTGTGTGATGAAGGAGGTCAGTAGGGTGCGACTTACCCATGTCTGTACAAGTGAGTGAGTGTGTGTATGCATGTGTGTGTGTGTGTGTGGTGTGTGTGTGTGTGTGTGTGTGTGTGTCTGCTCCCTCCTTACCGCTGATGCACTGGCAGACAGGACATAATTGCGCGGTCTGGTCTCCTGGAAGTCTGGTACAGCCTGAAAGCAGAGACCAAACAAGCCATTTCCTAGAGGACACATGAGCTAGCACTTTTAGCAACCAGCACACAATCACAACCAGACTCCTGTGGCCAAAGACAAAACCCAAACAAACAGATTCAGATTAGTTTGAGTTTCATTCAAAAACTAATGATGATATGGGACTGAATCAGCTAGGACAGTCTACTCAGAACTCAGCACTAAGGGGAAATGTCTGGATGTGATATAAATCCTGCTGCAGCAAATTAGCTGTGAATACTGTTGCTTCATAAAGAGAATGAGAATCACGAGTCTGCTTTGGGTGTGATGATCATGTCCGGCTCATTCAGAAACTCTCTCTCACACACACACACACACACACACACACACACACACACACACAGTCACACTCACACACGCACGCACGCACGCACGCAAGCACGCACGCACACACACACACACTTACCACACACACACACTTACACACACACACACACATACACAGTATTAAGTATTCACACACGTGAAGTATACAGCAGGAGTTATATCATGTTATCATGTTTGTGACTGGATGGATGCTGGCTCAGACCCCACACATCTCGGTCAGAAAAGCATGGTAACGAAGACAAAAGAGCTGTTTGGTGTCATGCATCTCAAGAAGGACCTGAAGTAAACCTCAAAATTGAACTCAAGGACAGGGTGTGATAAAGAAGGTCACACAGAGGGAGATCTGTCACATGTGACCTTTCACCTCAGGTTTACACTGAGGAAGTTTAACCAAAACAGGGAAGAGAAACATATCATCATGTCATGTCTGGAAGATTCAGACTGACAGGGGTTGCTCCAAATATTGACCCCCCTGCCTGCAGGCTCTCTTCCTGAGAGGTGGGGACCTTTGGGCCCAAATTATCGGACCCCTTTGAGGGTCCTGGTTATAAAGTTTCCCCACTCTGACACCGCTGTCCATGGGTATGACCTCTAGTTCCCATGGCAACATGATGTGATCATCACAGAATATTCTCTTCTAGAACTTTGAGGGACACCAGTCACATTCTTAAT
>NC_045158.1:21763840-21788742 GCF_900700415.2 Clupea harengus | reverse complement strand
TGCGCCCTGAACACGGAGAAATGGGGATTAGAGTGTTTGGATGTAAAAATAGGAGCTCAAGAGAGGCTTTCTGTTTCTCTGCTCGCTTTTTATTTACCAGAGTTTCATCTCGGACAGTTTAGCGGTCTACAGATTACTATGGGGGAAAACGTATACTTTGTGCAGAGTCTAAGATTATAGACTGATTGGATAGCTGTGGATGAATGGTATTATTTTAAGACTATAGAGACCATACAATTAGCTTTTTGAGTTCTGAAGGGGCGTCGGTGTACACGTAAAGCATCCCTCAAGTCATATTTACATGATATGTTTAGAGTTGAGCTCTAAGCATAAAGTAGGTATTTACATATGGATAGATATGTTTAGAGTTGAGCTCTAAGCATAGAGTAGGTATTTGCAGTTAGAGATAGAGGTGGAGATATGTGCAGCACACCGATGGATTTTGGAAACCATAGCTTTACTAAGGCCCCTAAATTAGCATCCCATACCTGGTCAAATAAGGACTGTAACCACCTAGCTCAAGGTTTCCAATACCACACACACACACACGGTGCTAACAACACCAAGATCATGGGTTTTATTCCCAGAGAGCACACATAGGCTACTAAAGACAATGTTTATTTGTACTACGTATACATTGCTTTGGGAAAAAGCCCTTGCCAAAAGCCAATGACTGACTGTAATAACTGTAATCACGCTATAACTGCTAACACGCTATAACTGCTAACACACTATAACTGCTAACACGCTATAACCGCTAACACGCTATAACCGCTAACACGCTATAACTGTCCAGCGCCTGCATCCCCCCCCTCTGTGCTTGGTTCAGGTTCAGGTTCATGTTCAAGGTTTCTCCTCCTGTGCCTCTCATTGTCACTGCCACTGCCACGCTGTAAACCTGCGCCCACTGGGAGCACTTAGGGCCTGTGTGTGTGTGTGTGTGTGTTGGGCCTTAGGGCCTGTGTCCTCAAAGACTGTGTGTGTGGTTGTGTTGGGCCTTAGGGCCTGTGTCCTCAAAGACAATACAGCCTAAGACAATGCACGTTGTTAAAGGTGTGGTCGATGTTAAATTGAAATCGTGTTGAAAAGCACATTCAGTTGTCGTGTCTCTGCATGGGAAGTGTCTCTGTATTTTTTGTTTTTTTGGTCTCTGGTTAACTAAAAGAGACCCGAGACACACACCCAAAAGCCTATGCTTGCCTTGAAGGCCCCCCCCCCCCCCCACACACACACCCAAAAGCCTATGCTTGCCTTGAAGCCCCCCCCCCCCCCCCCCCACACACACACACCCACACACCCAAAAGCCTATGCTTGCCTTGAAACCTAGTGTCTCAGACGGTGGCTTAGTCTGGAATAGATTTCAGATAATATCTGAACTAGATCTACTCTCGACAGTCAACAATTACTGCTTGTTTTTCGGAGGCCTTCAGATTAGATTTACAAAGCATTACAGCTTTGTGTGTGTGTGTGTGTGTGTGTGTGTGACTGTCCAGTTATGCAATAATCTTCTGCTCTTTCCCCTCTACTCCCCATCCCAGAGTGCATGCCCATACAGCATGTTTGTAGCTTTGATTTTTCCCAGGCATGAAATAGTGCTGCTTAATGTATGGCAGTAGGGATCTCTCTCTCACACACACACACACACATGTGTAGTGGGCGGACACTGGCTTAAGTCTGTGTGTTTTACAGCAGAGTTTGTGCCTGATGACAACATGCTGAACTGATGAAAGATTTAAAAGGGCTTTGAAGTCTTGAGGTTGTTGCTCTCTGAATTGAGGACGGCAAACTGTTTCATTAAACTCTCATAACAATGCTCGTAAAGCTGGCGTTGCAAGTAGTGTGTCATGTTGATTAAAGATAAAGGGCTTAGATCAAATGTTATTTTCTAAGATCTAAAGACTCATCTTTGACATTGTATAGCTGTGGCTCATCATTGGTTACTTGCTGTATTTTTTTGTCTGTTATTGCGTGATGAAAACTGACCATGGTGACTGTAGAAAACAAACTGTCCCTGTGTGTGTGTGTGTGTGCGTGTGTGTGTGTGTGAGTTGAAGGGAGCCTTAGTGCTGGAACAGGTGGCTAGAACAGTTCTGCTGGAAGTCTGGAATGTGTTGAGCGAGTGAGAACGGTGCGTAGAGCAGAGTCCGTCCTTGTCCCCTCCATGTGACTACTAAGAAACACACACACACACACACACACACACACACACACACACACACACACACACACACACACACACTCCCCACCAGGCCTCCAATGGCATTCTGGACAGGGACACGCTGTACTGTTATTTGCCTGGGTGGAGGGGCTCTGTTCAGGGAGTTATTCGTGGAAACATGGAACTTCAGGGAATTTATCCCTCTCTGTCTTGCCTTCTCTTTCTCCCTTCCCTCTCTCTCTCTCCCCTTTTCTTTCTCCCCCTTTCTCTCCCATTTTCTCTCTCCTTTTCTCCATGTCTTTCCACTCACTCACTCTCTTTCTTCTCTCCCCTCCCTCCTCTCTTCATCTCATCACTTGTTTCCTTCGTGACTGGCCCTCTGTCCTCTCCCCTCTGTTCTCTGTGTAAGATCTGTTGTCAGAAGATGGCGTGTTGCAGATCAGATTTTTGAACCTGTTTACTGCCAAAATCAGTGGCGTGTGTGTGTCTGTGTCTTTGTGTGTGTGTCTGTGTCTTTGTGTGTGTCTGTGTGTGTCTGTGTGTGTGTGTGTGTGTGTGTGTGTGTGTGTGTGGGTGGATCACAGATGAGAGGCCAACAAAAACGACCAATCCTATCAGCAATTATAGTTGAAACCCTGCACTGACCCAATCAGCCTGACAAACACAGGCGCGTCTTCAGCGGCGTCCATCCTGGATGCTATTTAATCAAGATGGCTGCCTGTTGCGGATGTTTTTGCTTTCTTTGCGTGATTACAGCCGTGTCATCTGGAGGGGAAAATGCCACAGAGGACCAAAGGGCTGGACCCTGCCCTGCCCCCCCCCCCCCCCCAGTGGACCTTCAGTGACCTCCCCATGACCACAGTGGCACTGCTGGAGGGAACTGTATGAAGGTCGTGTAATGCAACATGCTGCAGCCTGTGTAGATTTCAGGCTGTACTACTGGGATGAGTTACCTCTGATCCTCCACATACACACACACACACACACACACACACACACGTACACACGTACACAGTCTACAGTCTACGATGCTCAAACTGATTCATGCACATACACACACACGCACACACACACACACACACGCTTGCACATTTGCGCTCATTCACTCCCTGTCCAATTCCAGTTCGCTCTGTCCAATGTCTGGAAAACTAGACCATGGACAACGGCGCTATTGTGGAAAAACAAAAGTTCATGTGGCGTGTGTGTGTGTGTGTGTGTGTGTGTGTGTGTGTGTGTGTGTGTGTGTTTGGGGGCTCCCTCCCTTTACAGATTTGTAGTTATGTAACTGAAAATGTGGAACACACTGTGTCCAGTGAGGCCTTGTCCATTGGTCACTCCAGTGGTGCGTGTGTGAAGCCCGGAGCCTCATTGATCGACACAGAAAAGCATTAGGACAGTCACATGCCGTGTGTCCCTGCTGACCAGAGTTCCTGAGAACACACAGTCTAACATACTCAAACTTACACACACACACACACACACACACATCCCAAAAAGTCTGTCCCTGCTGACTAGAGTTCCTGAAAACACACATTCTATCATACTCAAACTAAAAAAAAAACATACACACACACACACACACACACACATCCCAAAGGCTGTCCCTGCTGACTAGAGTTCCTGAAAACATCACTCACGCCTCTTCTGCTGACATGGACAGCTGAGTGTGTGTGACCCCACCCTTAGAGTCCTGTGTCTCTGCTGTCCTAGGGCCGTCCTGCAGCCTCACCCAGTCACACATCATGGTGTCCACATTATCTGACTGATTTGATTTGATTTGATTTGATTGGCCAGATCAGGGATGGATTCATTCAGCGAGTGAGTGTGTGTGACTCCTGCACGCTTAGGAAAAAAGATACCGTCACCGTCTAGACCATTTAAGGGGTTCTTCAGCCTCTCATAGAGGAAACCATGAAAGTTCTATGATGGTACTCCCAGAGTTAATCTGAGGAACCCATGGAGAAACACTTTAGGATCTTACTTTAGGTGTTTTTAGGATCTTTAGCGTTACAAGAAGAAACTTTTTCCAGTGCGAGTTCTCCCGTGTTTGTGCAGGAGGGAGAGGGGTTGTCCATACAGATTGTTTAGTGCAGCTGGATCACTCCTCTGTTCATGTCAGCACAAGGGCACATCAGCTACTGGATCACTCCTCTGTTCATGTCAGCACAGGGGCACATCAGCTACTTCTCTTTTCATGCTCTCGTTCTTACTCTCTCTCACACACACACAGAAACGCAGAGACACACACACACACACACACACACACACACACACACACACAGACACACACAGACACACAGACACACAGACACACTCCCACTCACGCACAGAGAAACACAGACCCACACACGCACACATGCGTACACACACACACACACACACACCCTCCTGCGTTCTTCTGTCTCTCTGTCCTCCTGACTGAGCTGTATTGTGTTGGCAGCTCAAAGGTGCCAGAACTCACAGTGTGTGTGTTTGTGTTTCGACGCCCATGCCTGTTTGTGTAACTCCTGGAATACAAACCCCCTGTTGCTAGGCGTGTGTGTGTGTGTGTGTGTGTGTGTGTGTGTGTGTGTGTGCATGCATGCGGTGGGCTCTGATTAAAGTCACTTCCTGTCAGGATCACATTTGGACCTGGGTCGCTCTCAGGCTGCGGGCCCAGTTCTGGTGGCGAGGGTTACTGCCTTACGCCCGGATGCCCCACGGGTCCCTCAGTCACCACACGCTCTTCCTGTTTCAGAGGCGATTGGTGGGAACGAGAGGGGGAGTGTGTGTGTGTGTGTTGAAATACTTAATTTTCTTTTAGTCTTGAACTACTTTTGGTCTTACACAGTTTGTAAATGCGTTGACAACTCACATGCTGAAATGTGTGATGCCAGCAAAGCTTTTAAAATGAAAAGAAAAAGAGAAATGAGAGGGGCGAGAGTGTCAGAGTGTAAAACATGGAAGACAAAGATGGAGGAACAGCTGTTTGTCCCTAGAGCGTGTGTGTGTGTGTGTGTGTGTGTGTGTGTCTCCTCTCCACTTGTAGATTTCTATATTATTCCTGGAAAGGAGAAGCCTCAAAGATCACAATGGCCACAAGAGTTACGGGTTTTGTGTCAGATTCAAAGGTTATCATTGGTGGAGAGGTTTTTCAGATCTTTAAAGACAGATTATTCTTTGTCCTTTGAGTTACTTCACAGCGTAATATAGTCTTCACAGTGCTTATAGGTAGTGTAGTACTGATACTGTATACCAGATTACATTTACCTTTATTCTGACTTTTATAGAGTACATGAATATGTGGATATATAAATGAGTAAATATAGAGTAAATACAAATATTTATGTATGTGTGCACACAATTCACACAATTTATACTAACACCAAAATACACACATAAAATCGTCACAGTGAAGAGAGAGGGACGGAGGAAAAGAAAGAGAGAGGGAGGGATAGAGGGAGGGTGGAAAGAGAGAGCGAGGGAGAGATCTGCGGGTCCATGTCAGAGGCTGGTTTTTCCCTCTTCAGAGGCCACAGCTTTCACCTTTGGAGATGAGGAAAGTGGAGGTGAGGAAGGAGTGGAACGTTCCTTCTGGCATATATTTCCTGTTTTTCGTCTGCTTGTCCTCACTAAACATGGATGCCATTCAAGTGGATGACCCCGAGGCAGGCCTTATAGAGGTCATACAGACTGATTACAGAGGCCAAAGGCCAGGCATTCATATACACATATTTTTTCATATTTGTTTACTGTTGCAGATGCTTGCTTTCCACAGTCTTTAGATATTTACCAATAGTTATAATTTGGTAACTTCTAACTACAAATATTTACTTGTTTGTTAGTAAATATTTAGAAAATAATTCTTAAATATCCTCTGAGTTTTGTATTTTTAGTGTTTAGTAGGGGAGCCATTTGTGTTTGAGAACCTGTTTCCTGCTAGCTTGAGCTTGAGTGTCATGTTGTGCTCAGGTTAGTAGTGGAAGTGTGTGCTGTGCAAGGTGCAGTGTGTGTGCTTGTGCGTGTGTGTGTGTGTGTGTGTGTGTGTGTGCGCAAGGTGCAGTTCAGGACAGAACGGCAGACACACAGCAACCATTTGTGGTAAAGATGATTACGGTTTCTTGAACTCTGAACAACACCTTGTGACTGTGATTGGATTACTCTTCACACGCCAGTGCAGTCACTACAGGGCGACTGGATTTGCCCATTCAGACCCTGTGTGTGTGTGTGTGTGTGTGTGTGTGTGTGTGTGTGTGTGTGTGTGTGTGTGTCCCTGTGTCTCCTCTGAGCTGATGCTGTTGACACGCGGGATGAAACGGGCTTTTCAGGAGCACACACACGGCCTGAAATGGGTGTTCCTAGAGCACACACACACACACACACACAGCATGAAACGGACGCTCCGAGAGCACAATCAGCTCTGTCTGCTCTGAGCGCCGGCTTCCCGACTCCGACCGTGTGAGCGGGAGAGTCCACTGCTCAAGCGGAAAAATCAGCACTGCTCTCGCCCGTATAGGATGAGATAGTGGTGTATAGGAAGGTCTGGGCTGACGTCAGGTTTTCACACACACACACACACACACACATACAAACACACACCCACATACACACAAGTGCGCTCACTGCACCACACACATTCACACACACACACACACACACACACACAAAACACACACATATACACACACACACACACAACCGCACACACACACACACACACACACACACACACACACACACACACATATACACATTGGTTGCTGCACTGGGGGTGTTTATCTAAGAGATGTCAGTGGCATGACACGGGCCTGTGTGTTTGGGGGGGGGGGGGGGGGCAGGATGAGAGATAAGGATCCCCAAGCGCTGCCTGCATAGCTAGCTGAGTGTGTCATCTGAAACAGGGGGCTCACAGCAAGGGGGGCGCAGGCAGAACGCTGCCTTATGTAACCCAATTAGACACGGCGGAGTGAAGGCTCTGCTTCGAGTTACGGCCTTGATGGAGTACAGTTGCCCTGTTCCACTGCGTCTCTGAGTGGCCTTTTCCTCTTGACCACTGTTTGGACAATGCTTTCTAAGACTCTAAGTGGTCTTCACACTGACAGTGTGAGTTTTTGTGTGAGTGTGTGTGTTTGTGTTTGTGTTTGCATTTGTGAGTGTTTCTTGGCCTTGCCCCTATGGTGGTAGCCACAGGATGACAAGGTGTGATGGATCAGGTGGTTTGTGCTGTTGTGAATGTACGTGTATTCGTGTTTGCATGCGCACTTGCTAGAGTCTGTGTGAGTGGTAATTACTGAGGGACTTGGTCAGGTAAGGTAGTATTTATGATGGGTGTGTTTACGTATTTGTGTGTGTGTGTTACACTCAGAGGGATGGGGTGGGTTGGGTAAGGTTGTGTGTGTGTGTGTGTGTGTGTGTGTGTGTGTGTGTGTGTTCGTGTTCCTCCTCACTGAGGGACTGGGTGTGTCAGGTTAGGCCGAGGCTGAAGTCTGGGCTGTCCCCACTGAGGGCTTCCTTTCATTAGAGTGTGTGAAGTGACTCCAGTCCCTCGAGGGGCTCTGGGCAAACACAGACATTTATGGAGGCCGCATGTTTTTCTTTCAGACACACGTACACAAACACAAATGCATGTACACACACCCATTTAGATGCAAAGAAATCGCCACACACACTCGTACAAGCTAGTGTGTGGGGTCCTGATGTTGTTAATGATGTTGTTCACGAAGCTTGGATGCTAAACAGGGTGTTTGATACCAGCTGCGTCTGGAACGCTTCAGGCCTAGACCAGACCAGACCAGACCAGAACTATACCAGACTAGAGCCAGACTAGACTAGACCAGACCAGACTAAACTAGACCAGAACCAGACCTGACTAAAGCTGGACTAGACCAGAACCATACCAGAACCAGACCAGGACCATACCAAACTAGACCAGACTAGAGCCGCACCGCACCGCACCGCACCGCACCGCACCGCACCGCACCGCACCGCACCGCACCGCACCGCACCGCACCGCACCGCACCGCAGCCAGACTTGTCTAAATCCAGGCCAGTGAGTGTAACATCTATAACCAGTTCTTTACCAAAAAACAGCATGTAGGGTGGAGTTTCATTTAAATTAGCATCAGAATGGTGAGGAGGCAGAACACGCTTCATTCTGTGCTCTGAGAGACACATCGCAACTGAATCACTCAGTTGTGCACTTGGTCAGGGTTGGATCGGATCCAGTTAGATACACTCTGTTGTGTGTGTATGCTCATGCTTGTGTGTGTGTGTGTGTGTGTGTGTGTGTGTGTGTGTGTGTGTTTGTTGGCTTTGTTTAACCAGTTAATGGGAAAGAGCATGGTGGTGATTCCACTCCGCAGCTCTTAAGCTTTTCTCCTTTGACTCGCTCTCTCTCTTTCTGCTTTCTCTCACTCTCTCATTCTCCATCTTTTATTCCTGTCTTTGGTGCACTTTCACTGTGGAAACAAGGCGTTTGTGGTTACCTTGGTGATGTAACAAAGGCCTGGGGGGCAGTGGAATGTGGCAGAAGAATGCTGTGGGGGTTCAGGGGAGCAGGAGGGCTGCGATTATCCCCACCAGAGAAAACGATAAGCGCTGGGAAAGGGGAGGTGTGTGTGTGTGTGTGTGTGTGTGTGTGTGTGTGTGTGTGTTAAAGGCAAGTGGTGTAGATGTGGTATGTGGGAACCAAACCAGACTGGAGTTTTATCATCACACACACTCATTCCATGGCCACTCCACTGGGCATTAACTAGTCTCACAGTTCCTTTAAACACAAGCGCACACACATTCAACCAAAGCCTTATGTTTATTGGAAACCTGAGACTGCTGTAAATAACTGAACTGAAGTGGAGTAGAGTGGAGTGTAGTATGGACTGCAGTGGAGTGATTTTAGTGTGTGGGTACTTTTCTGCGTCCAGTGAGTGGGTACTCTTCTGCGTTCAGTGTGTGGGTACTCTTCTGTGTTCAGTGTGTGGGTACTCTTCTGTGTTCAGTGTGTGGGTACTCTTCTGCGTTCAGTGTGTGGGTACTCTTCTGCGTTCAGTGTGGGGTACTCTTCTGCGTTCAGTGTGTGGGTACTCTTCTGCGTTCAGTGTGGGGGTACTCTTCTGCGTTCAGTGTGGGGTACTCTTCTGCGTTCAGTGTGGGGGTACTCTTCTGCGTTCAGTGTGGGGGTACTCTTCTGCGTTCAGTGTGTGGGTACTCTTCTGCGTTCAGTGTGGGGGTACTCTTCTGCGTTCAGTGTGGGGGTACTCTTCTGCGTTCAGTGTGGGGGTACTCTTCTGCGTTCAGTGAGTGGGTATTCTTCTGCGTTCAGTGTGGGGGTACTCTTCTGCGTTCAGTGTGGGGGTACTCTTCTGCGTTCAGTGTGTGGGTACTCTTCTGCGTTCAGTATGGGGGTACTCTTCTGCGTTCAGTGTGTGGGTACTCTTCTGCGTTCAGTATGGGGGTACTCTTCTGCGTTCAGTGTGTGGGTATTCCTCTGTGTTCAGTGTGTGGGTATTCCTCTGTGTTCAGTGTGGGAGTACTCTTCTGCGTTCAGTGTGTGGGTACTCTTCTGCGTTCAGTGTGGGGGTACTCTTCTGCGTTCAGTGAGTGGGTACTCTTCTGCGTTCAGTGTGTGGGTACTCTTCTGCGTTCAGTATGGGGGTACTCTTCTGCGTTCAGTATGGGGGTACTCTTCTGCGTTCAGTGTGTGGGTACTCTTCTGCGTTCAGTATGGGGGTACTCTTCTGCGTTCAGTGTGTGGGTATTCCTCTGTGTTCAGTGTGGGAGTACTCTTCTGCGTTCAGTGTGGGGGTACTCTTCTGCGTTCAGTGTGTGGGTACTTCTCTGCTTGCGTGTGAATTCCGTGCCTGCTAAGGCGGCCAACACTACTCTGGTCTCATCTCCTGTGGACCGGTCCCTCTCTTGTAGATGCCCTTGGACACACGGCCCTTCAGGTTACAATGGAGCTCTCTGTGAGGAGCAAGATGCCACTTCAGTGGGGCTCTCTCTTGTGTGGCTTTGTGTGTATGTGCCTGCGGATTTATACGTTTGTGTGTGTGTGTGTGTCTGTGTGTGTTTGTTTGTGTGTCTGTGTGTGTGTGTGTGTGTGTGTGTGTGTATAGGGGGTTAGTCTTTCATACCCCACATGTAAGATCCCCAGCACTGCCCAGCCTGTGCCCCTCCCTTGCATGGCATGGCTGTGGGCTTAGGACCAGATGCCCGTCCTGGCATTATGCCATCTTATGCATGGAAAGCCCCCAAAGGGGCCTGTGTCTGGGGATACGGGGGGGGGGTCTGGGCATCGGATCTGAGCCGCATCAGAGGCAGATCCGGGCCACGGCCTGGTGCTCTCCTAGGCCGATGATTAGGCAATGCTTGTCACCTGGTCGATTAATAGTCTTGAATTAGTCTTCAACCTTTAGTCACACACGTGCAGGATGTGTGTGTGTGTGTGTGTGTGTGTGTGTGTGTGTGTGTGTGTGTGTGTGTGTGTGTGTGTGTGTGTGTGTGTGTGTGTGTGTGTGTGTGTGTGTGTGTGTGTATATATGTAAAAGGGAGAATACTGCTCTACAGTAAGACTCTGACCTGTTGTGTGTTCCCTGTTGTATTTATAGATGTTTATTTGAGGAACAGATGCAGATTTGACCTCTCATGCATATTCACTAGCCAGACATTTCAACAGTAGCCCACATTTCCCATGAATATCTATTCAACACTGTCTCTGTGTGTGTGTGTGTGTGTGTGTGTGTGTGTCTGTCTGTCTGTCTCTGTGTGTGTGTTTTGTCTATGTTTGATTTTTCTCTGGGCCTTCACTTCACTGGGCCCTAAAATTGAAATACTGACAATTGATAAAAACTAATCAGAAACAAAGGCATTTTATTCATGTAAGCACTATGAGGCCATGGATGTCAAGCTAATGTCATGTCATCCAGCTATTGGTGACAATGTAGGCTATTTGTCCTGGAAGGGGACGTGTTTTGGTGACGATGAAGGCTATTTGTCCTGGAAGGGGACGTGTTTTGGTGACGATGAAGGCTATTTGTCCTGGAAGGGGACGTGTTTTGGTGACGATGAAGGCTATTTGTCCTGGAAGTGGACGTGTTTTGGTGACGATGAAGGCTATTTGTCCTGGAAGTGGACGTGTTTTGGTGACGATGAAGGCTATTTGTCCTGGAAGTGGACGTGTTTTGCAACATGGTGACACTCCCCTCACTACCCACTCCCTCCACTCTTGACAATTTGCCCCTTTTTCATAACACTTTATATTAACTGACACAGAACAGCTGTATATATATTTTTATATTGAAAACATGCTTTACAGGTAGAAGGAAATTCAGCGCAACAGTTGGTACATTAAAGAAGATCCTTTACGTTTTATTATGCCATGGAATATGATTGGCATTTTGTGTTCCTTGGTATTCAAATGCCTGTCATTGGTATTGTGTTGGTAGGCGTTTGAATAACCATCTTTCCTTTGGAAAATTAAGTCATTACACACCTCGAGAGATCCTGTTAGTACTAGATACCATCTGAGTCTGTCTAGGCCATACCCATTCTGAAGTGCCAGTTAGTATGAGTGTAAGACTGACTCCCTCTCTCTCTCTGCTTACAAGGTCTGGTATATAAATCAATATAATGACACTACATTTGTTTGAAGATCAGTGGCATCATTTGTTATGAGATGTTATAATTCACTTTGAGGGAAATCCGATCCCACTTCCTCCAGCAGCTATGAGCTGTCCACATAAGTTGGAGTGCTGGTAGTGATGTGTGTGTGTGTGTGTGTGTGTGTTTGCCTGTGTGTGCTGGTAGTGTTGTGTAATTGATGGCTATGATCAGTAAGTTGGAGTGCTGGTAGTGTGTGTGTGTGTGTGTGTGTGTGTGTGTGTGTGTGTGTGTGTGTGTGTGTGTGTGTGTGTGTGTGTGTGTGTGTGTGTGTGTGTGTGTGTGTGTGTGTGTGTGTGTGTTAGCCTGTGTGTGCTGGTAGTGCTGTGTAATTGATGGCTGTGATCCAGTTATGGGCACTGGTTTCTGCTGCGCCACACTAGAAGGTGACAGTTTTATGTATGAATGAAGTGGCCCTTGGGCAGGTCTGTGTGCCATGTGGTTTTCCTCTTGTATTTTTTGGCAGTGTTTTATTGCGCTAGTCTCAGCCAGCTCGGCCAGCTTTTACTTTCTCTTTCTCTTTTTGTCTCTCTCTCTCTCTGTATGTTGTGTTTTCTGGTGGTATATTGTATTGCCCTCTGCATAATTCTCACCCATCATTCTCTTCTCTTCTTCCCACACACACAGAGAGGAGGTGCAGGAGAACTGTGTTCGCTGGAAGAGAAGGTTCTCCTTCATCTGCAAGATGAGTGCCAGCCCTACCACTGGCATCCTGGACCCGTGTGTCTGCAGAGTGTCTGTGCGAAAGGTAAACCCTGAGACTGCACCACGCAAAATCACTGACAGCTCAATGAATCAACCACTCAAAATCACTGACAGCTCAATGACTCAACCACGCAGAATCATTGCACTCAGTCTGGGGCTCTCAGTCCTACTTACTCCTTGTGCCAACCTGCCCCTGTAGATCCTCTATCTGCCCCTGTTGATCCTCTACCTGCCCCTGTTGATCCTCTACCTGCTCCTGTAGATCTTTTATCTGCCCCTGTTCTGACTGCTAGTTAGCTTAGCTATAGCCCTCGACTACTAGTTGAAGTGAGCCTGTTTAGACACGGTAACATTTTCCAGACTCTTTACACCTCGTGGGACCTGTCTGTTTCTCCCCAGGGCCTCTCGCTCATATCTGTATTTATGTAGACCAACCACCACTACTGGCAGAGATAACAGCTTTCACGCTCGCTCCCCTTTTTACAGCAGACGTCTCCCAGTCTGCCCCCTGCCCCTCTCTTATCTCTGTGGCCCTTAAAGTGGCTTTAAAGATTGACGCTTGATGTTTTCTGTCACGGTTCCCTCCCACCTACGGGGCCAGATTTTAGTGTTCTCCTAGCTTTAGCTTTCTTTCCAGTCCTCAGAACATCGTTACCCAGATTGTGTGTGTGTGTGTGTGTGTGTGTGTGTGTGTGTGTGTGTGTGTGTGTGTGTGTGTGTGTGTGTGTGTGTGTGTGTGTGTGTGTGTGTTTCCTTGTACCCCTGATTTGATCTGCTCTTCCTTGTTTTCTTTACAGGAGCTGAAGGGAGGAAAGGCATATGTAAAGGTAAGAAGGAATTCTTTCACACCACACACACTCACATACACTCTCTAACTCTACACACCACCAAACACATAAAGCCTAAGTTTCCCCATCACGGGATCAACACATATATACAGACATACTCGCATATAAACACAAACACCACTGTCCTCGGCTGATGACACAGACAGAGGCAACTGTGTTCTGATGATGACACACACACACACACACACACAGCACTCTCTTCAGATGATGACACACACACACACACACACACACACACACACACACACACACACTCTTCGGATGATCCTCAACAGCTTTCCTCTCCCCCACACACATCTTTGTCACCATGTAAGCACCCTTCAGCCCAGCTCCCTTACAGGGCCTCTGTATGTTCTCTGCCTGACCTCCAGTAGCCTGAGTGCTTCCTTGCTCCCTGGGATCCCTGCAGTTTCCACCTCCACTCTCCTCCTGGCACATCTTATATAAGTCTGTGGAGTTTGTAAACAACAAGCGGCCATCAGCTGGTCAGTCATATGATTCAAACAAACATCACAGTTATCACAAGTCACAACTAATCACATGACCCACACACTCACTGTTTACAGAGATGTGACCGCTATGAACTCTAACATGGCCTACAGAAGCCCATGACTGGGAGTGAGGTAAAGACTACAGGTATAGTCTACTAAAGACTAGCGGTATAATCTACTAAAGACTAACAGCATTGTCTACTAAAGACTAACGGTATAGTCTTCTAAGCACTAATGTTATAGTCTACTAATGACTAACAGTATAGTCTACTAAAGGCTAATGGTAAAGTCTGCTAAAGGCTAATGGTATAGTCCACTGTGAGCGGGGCCTCCATTAGCACCTTTGGGTGTGTGCAAAAGCACAATGGCAGAGAAAGCTAGGATATGCGCTCTCTGACATTCTTTTTTTCTTTTTTTTTTTAAACAATGTATGTATTGATTTTCAGTTTGCAATTGAAATTTGAAATTGAATAACAACAGAACAATACACAGCAAACTTTTTCACCCTGTTCCCCCACCCATAATAATAAAGTAACTAAATAATAGTTAAATTAAAAACAGATAATAAAAAGAAACATAAAAGTATACTTTACAAACTGAATAATGGGTGTTTTTTTTTGTTGTTTTTCCTACTAGTCAATGTACATAATCAGATAGTTGTCCTACTCCCCCAGAGCCTGTTCTTGCTGAAGCAAGTTACCAACATTAGTATTATGCCTTAAGAAGTACCTAAAAAGTCCCCAGATATTATCAAAAACATTTTGTTTACGTCTAACAATATACATTATCTTTTACATTGACATGTTTGAGGCCATTTCTTTAACCCACATACCAATTCTTGGGCCATCAACACTTTTCCAATTACTCTCTGACATTCTTACTCTTGAGTATGGACTCTGTCCCTTGTTTCCTTCACCGGCCATCCAAGTTTAGATTTCCTTGGGCTAAATATACCATAACCTCCTTAGGAGCTGGCTTCCTTAAGTGCTGGCATCTGCAGGCGGCGAGGTGTCTGAGTATCGGGGCCACTGTGAGAAACACAGGGGCCGGTTGAGTCAACAGCCAGGAACATCCAGGAACAGCCAGGAACTGACTAATACCGCACAAGCTATTACAAGATACGGGACAGAACGTAACACTCTCTGGTCTTTGAAGTGTATGTTTAGGAGTGTGTGTGTGTGTGTGTGTGTGTGTGAGTGTATACACAATGTTTTGAGTTTTATCAGTCTTCTTGTGTCTCTTTATCGTCGTGCTGAACAGGGTTACAATTACATTGTGTCAACATTTCCCCTGGAATACCTTAGTGAGGTTTGAGGCCTGCCTGATGGCGAGCCTGGCTTTGATTTTAATAAGGAGGGCTTGAGTGTTTTTCTCAGGGCTTTGGGGGAAAGGAAATGAGGGCTTTTGCTGCATGGCCTTGGCCTGTGTTGCCAAGTTTGGGGAGTACTGCTTGGAGGAGATGCTTTGGAATGCAACGGCCTGTCAGCGCCCCAAACCCCGCCAGTCCTTCTCAACCTCACCTGTTTAACACACACACACACACACACACACACACACACACACACACACACACACACACACACACACACACACACACACACACACACCAAATGTGTCTATAAAACTGAGATGGATATAAATATGAGCAAGAACTGTGATGCATCTGTCACCACAGGGTCACTGATAGGCTGGCCCTCACTGGTAGAGTCACTGATTGGCTGGCCCTCAGTGGTAGAGTTGGTGTGTATTCTCTGCTGCACTCCTCAATCACATGTCATTTCCCTAGTGGGACTCAGTTTCTCAGCCAGGGGACAATACAATGTCTTTATTTAGTCACTCGTTGAAATCATATTATAGAGTGAAAGTAAGATCTCGCCCAGCTGGTCAGTCCTGTTTAAACTGCGTTCACATTCTCTGGCAAAGTGTTGCACATGCCATTCATTGTCTGCTTCCCAGAAATATCAGGAATTTCTAAGCTTGTTATATTTCAATATTCTGAATGTTTAACATGCTTGGTTTTCATTATGGAAACTCCAGTTGATTTAGGGTTGTTCCTCCAGCTCTTCTCCGAAGCTTATGTAATAGATGCTTTGCATGAAATTTCCCTGGAAAAAGTTCACAGAAAGTACACAGTAAAGTGCTGTTGTGTTAGAAGTCAACAGTTCTGTTTTCTAGACACTGTGCATTGGAGCAGGAAACGGAGGTCATTGAGTTTAAACAGAGAGGATGTCGTTGTTTCTCCCTCCCAAACACTCTTTTCCAGTGTCGTCTCTGGGAGGAAGAGCCTTGTTCCTGTGAGTCAGCAAACGGACCTGTTTGCTCCAGCGCACGAAGTGCACTTGGAGTGCAGCAGTGTACTTGGAGTGCAGCAGTGTACTTGGAGTGCAGCAGTGTACTTGGAGTGCTAGGAGTGTACTTGGAGTGCAGCAGTGTACTTGGAGTGCAGCAGTGTACTTGGAGTGCAGCAGTGTACTTGGAGTGCTAGGAGTGGAGAAGTGCACTTAGGGTGCAGCAGTGTACTTGGAGTGCCAGGAGTGGAGAAGTGCACTTAGGGCCGTTAACGTATGAGGAGTGGAAGTTTGTCCCATGAAAGAATAAGGACAGAACACACACTGCCTTAACCTGATATGTTACGCACAGGAGAAAGCACATACCTGAACACATCCCTAAGTACAGGCCGTTGTGGAAGCCAATAAATGGTGTGTTTGAAATGCTAGATCTCACCTATAGAGAGCAGTGCTCTGCTGACCTCCTCTCTCTTTCTCAAGTCTTCTCTTCAACAGATTAATTCATTTAGAATATACGTATATGTCAATATTACCTAGGGTAAATGAGTAGCTTGCTGGAATTGAAATAATCCGTTACTTACAAACTCTGTTTCTGATTAGATGTATGGTGTAAGATGAGGTGTAAACCTATAAATGTCTGTGGAATTGCAGGTTTGTCTCCTGTTGTTCTTGATCACACAATCGCTCAAGTAGTGATCTCTTAATGTTTCCTGAAGTTGCTGCTACTGAAATTCCCTTCAAGGAACTAATGGCGACTTGAGGCTGTGTGCCATGTAGTCAGCTTTAGTAGTAAACTTATCCATGTAAAGAGGAAAGCGATATATGGACAGCAGTCCCCCCAGTGCCCTGTGGGCATTCACACGGACGATCTCTGTGGGCATTCACACGGACGATCTCTGTGGGCATTCACACGGACGATTTCTTGTTCTTCCTCTTTTAGCTGCTTCTCTTCAGGCTTTCATTGTAAAAGGACAGTGTGTGAAAGTTTTTTTCTTTCTCTCTCTCTCTCTCTCTCTCTCTTTATCCCTCTCTCTCTCCTCTCACCTCCACTCTCTCTCTCTCTCCTCTCACCTCCCCCCTCTCTCTCTCTCTCTCTCTCTCTCTCTCTCTCTCTCTCTCTCTCTCAGCTGGGCTTTGCAGATCTGAACATGGCAGAGTTTGCTGGATCAGGCTCCATTGCGCGCTGCTGTCTGCTGGAGGGCTACGACACCAAGAACACCCGACAGGACAACTCCATACTGAAGGTGTGGAAACACACACACACACACACACACACACACACACACAAACTGATAGACTGACAGGACCACTCAATGCTAAAGGGGAGGGAAGGGACTGCCTCCCACACAGACAGAAATCAGTCATGCTGACAGAGAGGCTGATAAAGACATGCACCCAGGCGGCCAGGCCAGGCCAGCTGCTTTACAGTTCACTGCTAGCTGCACACATCTGTCTCTGTATGGTGTGGAGAACAGACGAGCAAATGATTTATATTGGTGCCCTCATATAGACACACTGGTCATACTGATACTGTTTAATGAGAAAGGGAGACTTGTTACTCCGTTTAAATTGGATTCAGAAATACTTTTCAGTCTATTAACGTTTGTTTTACTTCTCACTCATGTCCTGTCAAATGCTATGTCCTGTTTTTTTTGGTTTCATTAGGTGACCATTGGGATGACCCTTTTGTCTGGGGATCCATGTTTTAAGACGTGAGTATTCTCCCTTTGCTCATCTGTGATGTAAATTGAACCTGTAGCTCCCCCTATTGGACAGCTATGGTCATGGCATGTTAGCCTGTGAGTGGTTCTCAATCAGTTGCAGTGGGATAATCAGCCCTGCCTTTGTTTTTGAAACGTCCGTCTCATTTGAGCTTGTGTATTGATCCATCGAAAACAAAAGTTCTCTTCATGGTCTTTGTACTCCTAATTATTGATTCATTATTGAATTATTGATCTCTCGGCCAGACCTCCCAGCACGGCGAAGTCAATTGTGGTGGCGGGCCGAGACACCTCCCTGCAGCTGGACTGTAAGGGGGAGGGGACTGCTCCTGAGGTGCCGTCCCGCCTCACCAAGCAACGCCCCTCAGTGCTGAGCACAGGTATGGGTCGTCATGGAGATGAAAGCTGCACTTAAACCTCTAGTTGTGCCGAATCTGCGTGCTGCACTTAACCCTCTAGTTGTGCCGTAACTGCGTCTGTTGTGGATGTGTGTTGTAATCGTTAATCTTCTGTGTTGCCTGTGTAGTGTGTTCTAAACACTTATGTTGTGTGTGTGTGTGTGTGTGTGGTGTGTGTGTGGTGTGTGTGTGGTGTGTGGTGTGTGTGTGTGTGTGTGTGTGTGTGTGTGTGTGTGTGTGTGTGTGTGTGTGTGTGTGTGTGTGTGTGTGTGTGTGTGTGTGTGTGTGTGTGTGTGTGTGTGTGTGTGCGTCTCTCTGACTCTTATGCTGTTTGTGTCGCAGGTCTGCCGGAAGAGGGTGAGCAGAGTGCATCTAGCCCAGATGAGTCCTTCCACACAGGCCACTCCAGAAACTCCAGCTACGCAAGCCAGCAGAGCAAGCTGTCTGGTCAGTGTGTGTGTGTGTGTGTTTGTGTGTGTGTGTGTGCGCGCGCTATTGTGTTTAGTGAATAGAAGAGAGTAAGAGTATTCTGAGTCAGTCATTGTGTGTGTGTGTGTGTGCGTGTGCGTGTGCGCGTGTGCGTGTGTGCGTGTGTGTGTGTGTTTGCGTAGGCACCAGTTCATGTTTGTTTAGTCTGTTTACCCATTGTTACGATAAAGGAAATGGTGTTTCCTTACTGGCCAGCTCACCTGTGCCCTAGATATTATATCCCTTCACATTCTGCTGCATCTGTTGGCTGGATGTTTATATTGCTCAGCATATACTCTCCATGCACTCCATATAAACTAATGATCTCATATATACTCCATATAAAGTAATTATGTGACATATACTCCGTATAAACTAATTATCTCATATATACTCCATATAAACGAATTATCTCATATTTACGCCAAATAAACTAATTATCTCATATATACTCCATATAATCTAATTATCTCATATATACTCCATATAAACGAATTGGCCCATTAGAAGCGTCTTCTACTCTGAGTGAGGAATCACTGTAGTATGCGTGCGGGAGAGGAGGCTTGAGAGTCTGTACTGAGTCCTCACCACCACACTACAGTGATTCCTCACTGTAAACTCAATCTCAAATTCCTAAACTCAAATTAGCTATTGACAGTGACAGATATTTTGACCAGCGGTGCCCAAACTTTTGCATGCCACTATATGTGTGGAGAGCAAATGTATTTCATTTATATATTTGCTTATTTATATGTTCCTATATTTGTGTGTGTTAAAGTGTGTGTGTGTGTGTGTGTGTTTGTGTCCCTCCCTCAATAGGTTACAGCACAGAACACTCCTGCTCGTCCAGCTTGTCTGATCTGACCCATCGCAGGAACACCTCCACAGGGAGCAGCGCTTCTGGGGGGTTCAGTGTCACTGCAGACCCCCCCTCTGAAGGGGACCTCCGCCCTGAGAGACCCCCACGCCCCCCACGCCCTGTCCTGCCTAGTAACAGGCCCCCCAGGTAAGAACAAAAGCTCCTTTGCCATAGAGTAGTCAATTGTACCTTAACAAATTGACTTGGTACCCAAAATGATTAAGAAACAAAAATGCTTGGATTAATGTTTTGCTCAAAAATAGTCCAGTGTAGTGACCAGAGCATTACATAGTTCAGTGAAACTGACTGACACATCAAAAGGTGGATCTGAATCACAGCTGATCCCGGAGTAATGGTCAGCTGAGCATGGGTGTGCAAGATCATTATTGAAACTAAGCACCCAGTCGACACGGTTTTGCCATTGACTTTGCCTGTTGGTGAGCAGTGGTTCTGAGATGGTGTTTGCCGTGTGTCTCCAGGAGGAAGCAGGACTCCGTGGAGAGCCACCACTCCTGGGTGAGCGACACACGCATGGATGCTGATGACATCGTGGACAAGATTGTTCAGAGTCAGAACTTTGCTGACATCAGCAACATGGAAGGTAGGTCGAGCACTCCCCCCCCACCATCTGGCTGAAGACCACTCTACTGGGAGACAGTGGTAGTCATGGTGATCAGCATCTGCTTCACTGTAATGATGGTCTCCATCACATAATCTCTCACTACAGACAGTAAAATTTTGCCAGAGATTTACTTCAATTTGGAAGTATGGCTGATACACACTTAGTAATTTAGTGTAGAATACCTAAAGTAGCTGCCAAGGTAGTGTTTGTGTTTTGGTCAAGGTGTCTTAAATTCACTTCCCGCGTTTCTCTTATTCTGCATTTCTCAGACAGCAACCTGAGGCTGTTTGTCAGCCGGGACGGCACCACGGCCCTGAGCGGCATCCAGCTGGGCAACAGGTAAGGGAGCGACCTGAGAACAGAGCCTTCAGCAGCAGCCTATGTATGAACACCAGGAGGGCCAATACATAAGACACACTGGAGAATGAAGTGCTAAATTCATCAGATCTTTCTGATTCATCAGATGATCTTTTTGATTGATGCAGAAATGTTTTGGAGTGAGTTTCCATGACGTTTTGGAATGAGTTTCCATGACGTTTCCATGCTGACGCTAAGGTTCTGCTCTTGTTTCTCTGTTCTGTGCAGGGTGACGGCTGGAGTGTATGAGCCTGTGGTGATCGAGAGTCATTAGGCTCTAGAGGGTCCGGTTAAGTCGCTGAGAAATGCCACATAACACCGACCCCTCCTGGACCCGAGCCTGTCTGTCTGAATGGCTGTACTTACGTCTGTCTGTCTGTCTGTCTGTCTGTCTGTCTGTCTGTCTGTCTGTCTGAGTAGTGGTTTTTCAGTCCACTGTTGCACCACTGTCCAAACCACTCCTTGTTATCCCAGAGGACGTTCCCCCTCATTGCGGGGGGTTTGTCGCTGTGGCCCCTAAACCCTGAGCACTAATGTTAATGAAGGCCCTCTAGGGGGCGCTGTCGACCCTAAACCCTGAGCACTAATGTTATGAAGGCACTCTAAGGGGCGCTGCAGAGCAGAGCTCCTCTACAGACTGGACTGAGGCCTGGACTGGATCTACAGGCCACGCTTGTGTTAAACGTAAACATTAAAAATCCTGTTGAGCCCATGATGCTCCCCATTACCATTACCATTGAAACCTTGGATGCAGACCCTGAGGGAGACATTTCTCAGACCCAAACTCCCAATGGCCACCGCTGTCATAACCCCTTTATGAAGCTTCACAGGTTCATTACCTGTGTAGCCCTGTTTGTCTCACCGTTTCTATGTGAAGCCCTCTGCCCATGTTGATGTGATTTCATTTGTAGGTATTGACTCGTGGTGCACTGGGTAATTACTGTGTATTGTGTGGTGATGTTGGTGTCTGGTGGAGGTATTGGTTTGTTAGTGTTGTGTCACTGGTAATGATTGACAGGTGGGGTGTTAACTACATTTACATTTACATTTACATTTAGTCATTTAGCAGACGCTTTTGTCCAAAGCGACGTACAAGGGAGAGAACAGTCAAGCTATAAGCAATAAAAACCTGGTGTAACAATAAATACTACTTTACATAAGAATAGAAAAACGACATAGAAAGAAAAAGAAGTGCAGGAATCTAACTGCTGAAGTGCAAGTTAAGCACTAGTCAAGGTGCCAGTTAGGAAGCCATATGTTGAGCCATAGTTGAGTAGTGGATGGATGTGAGGAGTCATGGCGTTTGTCTACATGTTTGTTTTCCTGGAGTGTCGGCTGGTCCGACAGCTGTGAGTGGAAACCAGACATGGCCACACACTGGCTCTTTTTGTCTCTTGTTATGTTGTAGTATGGTCTGTAATTGATCTCTCTCTCTTGTTATTTTATAATATGGTCTGTCATTGATCTCTCTTTCTCTCTCGGAGTTGCTAACATGCTAACTCTGTTGTAACATAAAACAGAGTTGCTCCTCTCAAAGCCACACCCTCTCTCCATCCATGTTATTTCCTCAAGAGGTCATTTCCCCATTTAAAGTAGCAGGACAGGAGTCACTGGACTGGGGCAGATTGACTTGACTAGACTAAAGTAGACTACACTAGACTAGACTACACTCTCGAATAGAAAGGAAAGCAGGGCCTGAAGGGTTCTTCAGCTTTTCCACACATGAGAACCAGAACCTCTCTAGGTTCTCCCCTCAATCCTCCAAACCTTCCTCATGGGCTTGTGGTTGTGAGTGAAATCTTTAACAGGTGGTACAGTAGCCAAAGAACCCTGAAGGACATCCAAAAGGTTACATGTGGAAACATCAAACATGGGATCCAACATCAAACCTTTCAAATATTTTGCACTTTGCAAAGAACCCCTAGGGGTTCTGAAAAGCACCTCCTTCTAGAGATTTTAGTTTTATTTAATATTCCACCACCCAGACAGCATCTAACTGGGGCAGAGACAGCCTGCATCCACGCCGGACCGGGCCACATCTGTGCCGGACCTGGACCACATCCGTGCCGGATCATCCATGTCCATACTGCTGTAACGCTAACATTTATGCTTCATCTGTGAGCTGAGAGCCTTTCCTCACAGTCTGTAAAGCCAGTGGCTGGTCCATCTGTGCTTTGCCCTCTTTGAGATCGCTTTCAGCAGCTGTTGTCTGTGTGTTCATCGTGTCCAGTGATTTTGATGTGCTTTGTTTTTGAATGCATATTTGTGTTGGTTTCATGGTCCTTCTTATTTCTTTCTTCTTTGTCATAGCTGGTATTAAAGTAATTGGTCCTTTAGCTTGTTATTAATCCTGAGATTTGAAGAGACTCTGCTGCCTACTGAACACGTGCAGTGAGTCCGAGGGGGTTGTCTTTGTCCCTGACTGAACATCCTGTCTTTGATCCTGTTTCCTTTCGTGGGCATCCCCCCCCCCTAGTCGACATGACTATCTCTGATAGTAACCTGATAAGCCAGCACTTCTGAAGGAGATGCCCATTATGTTTGTGCCAACCTAGAGGTCTGTGACACTGATTGTGCCAAAACTGTGACCGCTGTATGACTCAACGAGTCGCATCTCTTTCTGACTCAGCGTTTTTAAATGAAGAAATTGTTTGTTTTTCTGCCAAACCAGCTGGCTGGTTGATACTGTTTTATGTGTTTGTTTCTGTACTACAGGTTAACACTACTCTTCAAAACCAGGTTTACAGCCAACCTATGTGGTGGTGATGGTGTTAGATGTTATTTTGATGTTCTTGAATGAATGAATTTAGTGTTTCTCATCTGTGCCAACTTGTGGCTAGTCATACTCTGGTCATAATATGGAGCTGTTGAAATGGACTGATTTCCTGAGAGATTTTTATAAAGCTACACTTTAATTAAGCTAGTCTTACAGGCACAAGGTCCTTCCTTTTAACTCCTTAACTGTGGTCCGCATTAGCCATCCTGACTGCCTCCCGACACCTCGTCAGTGAAGATAAGTTTGAAGGAGTAGACATTGAGACGGAATGGATATATCCAGATGTCTGGGACCAATGAGATTGAGTCCTGATGTTCTGCAAAGAGTTCCGGACTCTGCTGAAGGTCTCACTTCCACTCTGTAGAATTCTCTGTCGCTCAACAGATTTGGCCGATTTTATTTTCAAATGGTCCTCTGTGTCTGTTGTACACGGTCGCTGATGTCAACCCAGTTCATTTTCATAGCTTACAAATGGAGGGCCACTCTCAGGTAATATGAAGTTCATTTCAACCGCACAGAAAACCTGCTAAACATTCAGATCTTTTAGAGTTCTAATTCTTCATAGAAAGAAACAAGTGCTTTGCACCGAAGTCATATATCCCATTACATAAGCTAACATTGTCTCATATTTTAGTACGGTAACTTATGGACGCAGATTTTTATCATTTTAACAAAATTCATATATATTTTACAATAAATCTGTAGCTAACTATTTTTGTGAATTCTAAGAAATAAAATGTAATCAGTGAAATAAATGTAAGTATTTTGTCATGTGTTTCCTTTAACTGGTGGTCATACACTATGGTGTTAATATGGAAGAAAAGCTACAACTGGACACATACACATACACTCTCACACACTCATCAGATCTGCACACGCACATGCACACATTCATTCGAGTACCTTTTTTTTAAATGCCTTAATTTGTGCCATCTGCTCTCTCTCACACCAACACTCTCCCTAAGATATGCATATAAACACACACACATTAATTAGAGTGTGTCCTCCCTTATGCTCACCATATGCTAACAGCCTTTGAAACTAGTAAGAGACCTCCCTATAGTCTCCTCCATGGCTACCTGCAGAGATCCTCCTGTACCTGCTCCTGTACCATTTCCTGCTTCCTAATTGGTGCTGGAGAGAGCACACCTATTGGTTGTTGACAAATCACTAGTCGCATAGAGTCTAGACAAAAGGTTTAGGATTATATTAAATATTATATATTATATTAAACAGGGTTCATTTTATCAGAAGGTCAAGACGACAAACAGACTGACTTAAGACAGTTTGGATGACCACCTTCGACCAAGATCGAGACGACAGGAGAACGCCACAACTCTAGCAAATCTCTCATGGTTTTATTCCGACATTGGAAATGTGCATCAGTGAAATCACTTGAAAAGGCATTAGAGGGCAGTGTTTCCAGCTTGCTCTCTGTCTGTCTCTCTCACCCATACATACTCCACACCCCCCCCCCCCCTCACACACACACACACACACACACACACACACACACACTCTCACACTAGCGTGTCCTCCCTCATTGAGTAGTGTCTGGTCCGGCGGCGAGTGACGGGC
>NC_045158.1:21699920-21763340 GCF_900700415.2 Clupea harengus | reverse complement strand
GTTTGAAACTAAAATATAAATAATCACTTTGTAAGGACAATATTACGAATCCCTTGCAAATTTCAGCCTCTGAGTGAGGTTTCGACCCTCCCATTAGCAAATGACAACTATTCATATGATAAGGAGATGGTAATTCAGTGATCACTATTGGATCGTGATGTGTCAAGTAAACCTGTAGGAACAAAGACATTCCAGGCCCATTACGTCATGGCCATTGTTCTTGACCGAGGTGTCCCAGAATGTTCACACCTTTCTCATCAATATGCATAGTGGTCTAAGTGAAGGAAAGTGTTACATTGTATATTACTTAAAATGAGTATTGAAACCACACACACTTTCTGAATGATAAACTCACCTATGTGGAGCAAACACCTATGTTTACAGGGCTCAGAGTAAAGAAGAAAACTTCCAAAATATTAACAATGTGTTTTTGTACAAAGTCTGGGCACCTCTAAAACTAGATTTAATTTTAGTGTCTTTAGATTTCATTTTAATAAAAAACGTTTTTTACTACATTCCTTTTACTCTCATTTTATTATTGCTGAGGTGTTCTAGAATATAATCATAAATGCCACTTTTGCCTCATGGTTTTTAGTTAGGTGAAATATACAAAAATATCAGGCATGGCAGACTACCTAACATAGTAAAAAAAAAGCCTTGGCTTTAATCAAGATCACCCCATTTTGCTTTGGATATTTACATAATTGAGAGAGCACCAGTAATACACGAGAAACTGTGTCTGCATGGCTTATTGCACCGATCTGTGGCTACCTGATGAGGTACATTACATTTGCAGGAAGACATTTTAAGGCAGTTTGAAGAAAATTCTATTCAATTTTATTTATAGAGCGCCAAAACATTGGCAAAAAATGACATTATCATGATGGTATAATTCGAATCTTTGCTTAGTCGGACTATGCTTTCTTTCGAGGGTAGGTGCTATTATCCCAATGTACATGGCAGTGAATAAATCGAATCATTGGCCGAAAGCATGTCATATCCGATACGATAGGTGGCGCTGTTTTTATTACAACTAGTGGTGATACAGCCCTTTCCGCTTGACCTCTTCACCACTACCAATAACAACAACAGTTGATTGAGCATGAATTGCGTCTGTTCATCGGTCCAGAAATGCGTGTTGCCTCTTGGGTTGTTTGTTTGTTTGTTTGTTTGTTTCTGCCAGGCCGATGTGTTTATAAGTTACATTATTCAAAGGTGAAAGATAAAAGGCGAGAGAAACGTATGCACATTCACACACACACACGCGCGCAAATAATGGGTTACAGCCAAAACGCATTGCCCTTCTGCAAGTTGCATCAAATTGTTTAAGTACTTCTTCGCTGTCGATTTCCAAATCTGTGTGAATATTCATAAGAGCAAGTCCAGTCAGTCTTTTGTCAGTCATCGTACTTCGTAAGATATGTCTTAAGACGCCCCATTGTACTGAATGACCGCTCAGCAGACGCTGTGGAAACGGGCAAATGTGCCGAACTTTCCAGGGCTTGATAAAGCTCACTGCATTTGGGCTGTAGCTCATTTAGCTGTTTCCAGCTCTATATCTGCATCGTCAACGCTGGGCATTAGTTGTCCGTACTCCGATTTTATAGTTTCCCCATCGTAATAAATATGCATTCATGATATTTTTCTATGACCGAGTTTGACAGGTATTGGTCAGGTAATAGTCGAGTGACAGCTGATTTCACAAGGGTGAACAGGGTTACAGGGTGGGTTACAGGGTGGGTGTGGCAGAGAGAGAGAGGGAGAGCGATGATGCACACGGATATATCAGATTTAGCGACCGGAGCAAAGTTATGTTGCTGTAACGTTGAACTCTTTGCAATCAATAAATACAGTACTTAATAGGCTAATTGATACAATATATCCTCGTTTGAGTGTGGTTGTTTGAGTGCAATGGGAGTGTATGATCGTTATTGTCTATAAAGCAGTGTTTCTCAAACTTTTTCAGACCAAGGACCACTTAGCCAATAAAAATTCGCGGACCATTTAACTAAATATCCCCGGAACAACATGCCTCCTACCCAAGACCTGGCGCCAGACAATTGTTAGCGCACACATGATTTTCGCGGGCTCTCCTTTTGTACGTACCAGTAGGCTAGTTATAGATATGACAATGCGCAAGGCAAAGCATCTGGAACCCTGCTCCATGCGTGACTTGGTTATGTTACAAACTAGTTCGCTCACAGCCTCATACTCCCACCACACACTCAGACAGACATCACAAAACACAACGATGCGCATACTGACCGCAGTATTTCACTACCAACAGTAGGCTAGCCCACTGGCATTAATACAGCCATCCTAGTAGTCAACTTTTCATAATTAAAAGCTGTCATTATCCAACGTCACACAACACAGAATATAGCCTAGTTATCATCTTGCTGTCTCAGCGGGAGAAAAACACAGTGTTTTGAATGCAACTCCGCGACGAGATAATGCCCTATGAGGCTGAATCACTTTCTCCTTGTCTATGTTTGAGGCTTTCTCATTTAATTTTCTTTTCATAGTTCCTGTCTTAAGCCACCAATCCATGACCTTGTTAATAGATTAGACAACTCTTTATTAGATTAGGCTACTACTGGCTGTGTTCTCTTCGTTCTGAGTTGTATGTTAGAAATGTCGCAATAATTTACTTGTGGCCGTCGCGGACCACACTTCATCATATTTGATAGAATGAAGAACAAATTAGTTGTGAATACTATCACCGAGTTTGAAAGGTATTTGGTCAGGTAACAGCCCTTTAACAGCTGATTTGCTTTCTGATTTGACAGTACTGCTGTGTGTTTTAAGCAAATAAAATGTGGACTGTTTACAAGCGGGCACCTGCTATCGTTGATTATACAGTAAATACGTTGTGAAATGAAACAAAAACACATCACAGTTAAAGATGTATTAGTATTGATTGATTCACATCGATATGAATGGATGACATGACTAACAAGTGGTGGGAAATTAATATGAAAGTATTTGTTCGGTGAATTAGCGCGCTCTGTCCAAACAGTCGCAGTCAACGTTTTTGTCAACACTGGCACCACATAAGTATCGTAATTTGAACGTCCTTATACGTTTTTAAGGAGGGGTTGTAAAGGTACTCATATCTTCGGACCTCTTCTGTTATGTTTGTTCATAGTCAACAAGAATAAGCTTGTGAGACAGTCTGCAGGATATTCATAAATAAACGTGTCATTAGTATGAACAGCTGAGACAACGTATCGTCTCTTTCGTCTTCCGGGTCACGACCTGGCAGGGAGGGAGGGAGGATGGCGGCGGGATCTCAAGCATGCGCAAAGACGCAAAGTCCAGTTCCTTATCCAATTCACCGTTACATGCCGCAATAGTCGAACTATCAACTGGATCGGATCGAGTTATCCAGGGGTGTTAGTCCGACTATGTGCGGTCCGACTACGATCCGACTAAGGTGCTTACATGAAACGGATAATGCGATTTCAGTCCGACTAAGGCAGTTATTCGAATCCATGTAACCACGGTCACTACTGTCATGCCGCCACCTGATGGACTGAACTGAAATGTTGGTTCTGTCATCTGAGATTCTTCCATCTTCTGCTCTATTCTTTCATTTCCTAAACACTTTTCCACATTGATGTTTTAATGGCTTAATCTCGTCACATGAATGGTTCACTGCAGAGCTGTAAAGATTCCTTACCGAAGGTTGAAATATCCCAGGGTATGTATAGAAGACAAATGACGTATGTATGAAGACAAAAGACAGATACAGAGGACAGAGGATCACAAGTGTGTCTTTGTATGTCTTAATAAAAGACTACAGGAGTGGGCCCAAAAGCTCAAAATCTCATCAATTAAAGCAACATTTCTTGTACAGATACTATTTTCTTGAGGCGTAGTCCTATAGTTTGGCATTTTACATTTAACATTTCATTTCATTTAACATATAGCCTACATGGCCAATGATACGACTAAGCGAAGGCAATGTGTAACGTAAGTAGCCTCCAATTCGAATATGTTTGTAATTATTCCACCAGTCAGTTATAACCTCATCAGAACCAATCAGAGCACACTATTGTACAAGATCATGTACCCCGTCTTTATTCATTCTCTGCTCATTCCATGACGAAAGTAGCCTGATGGGATGATTCCTGATTTGCGGAAATGCCAGGAATGGGTGGGATTTTGTCCATAAACAATTACGGTATGCACAAAGACCAACGTTTGTTCCACCGAATCTTCATTTCAGTGGGTTTTGGATGAAACACCACACCTACCTTGTCCAGCTGGCAACTAGACTAGACAACTAGACCTTCATTTACTGGCTACTACCATAGACATAGTATACATGTATATTATGTCTATGGCTACTACCATAACCAATGGGTGTGGTCGGCGCGGCATTCCAAAGGTAAATGCGCAGGCGCATAGTGGAGAACACCATATTAACAACATCCGATTGTTTTTGTTCTTTTCAAGTCAAAGTCGGCTTTAAATGTCATGAGGATCACGTTACTTTAGCATTTGTCTAAAAACTGATTGGGATTAAATACATATTTCGGAATTCGTTGAAAGGCGTTCAGTCTCTGCTCAAGATGTTCGAGGAGACTTTTATAAACTTCACGATAAATTTCAACGCTTTAAATCCGAAAGTTACATTTTCGGGTGGCGATGTCGTGTCAGGCCAAGTGTCATTTGAGCTCAGTAAAGAAGCAAAGATTCAGTCCATAATGATGTCGCTGAAAGGCAAAGCTAACGTGTTATGGCATGAACAACGACAGGGTCCTACATCAACGGGAATGGGAAGAACAGGAAGAAGGAGAGCAGGAGGTGCACAAGGGAGAAGGAGAACATACTCCGCCGAATTAAATTTCTTCAGCCTCTCCCACATTGTGATGCAAACTAACGATGGTAGGTTATGCAAATGTGAACCTTCTGAATTTAATTGAGTTTCACACTTGATCATGATGTCAGTCATTCTGCCCTCTGGTAACTTAACCTCAATGTTGATTGTCTACAGCAAACGGTCACACAACTGTACCTCCCGGGAAGCATGTATATCCGTTTACATTCCAGCTTCCACATGGGTAGGCTATGCTATGTCATTTCTTTTAAATAAGATTTCCTGCCATTCTGCCGGAATTGAAAATCTTTCCCTTCAAACAGTGACTTCCCTTCGTCGTTTAAAGGAACGTATGGGAAAATTGTGTATTCCATGGTTGTGGCCATAAACCGACCTTGGCACTTGGCTAAAGAATTTGATACAGATATCCAGTTTGCCAGCCGCACGGATGCCAACCATCCACATCTTCGGGTGAGGGATCTTCCAAGATGTTAAGAGTCAGAAAAAGTATAAAGAGGAAGCGAAGTATTTCAATCTAATTTAAACCCATTGAAAATGTAATTCTGTTGTTCTAATTTTTGTCAGATGCACACACACACAGAGAGAGACACACACACACACACACACACACACAGAGAGAGAGAACGCACTTGTGTTTTATTTTCTAATCAACTTACCAGCAAATCTATGTTATTGGCTTTGTACAGGGCGTGAATAATGTATTAAATGAAAAATAATGAATCTTGTGCTGGCAGGTGCCTCTTACAGGGGCCAACGCCAAGACTCTGTGCTGCCTGTGGTGCACCAGTGGACCCGTGTCCTTAAACGCACAGCTGGAGCGGAAGGGGTACAGCCCAGGTAATGTACACTCAGGAGGAGAGGACCGGTTTTTTGTCATAAAATAATTACATTGACACAACTAATCCCTTGCCACTCCCATAACTGCCAGCCACTCATGCACTTGTTCTGGCAGGAAAGGAGAGAAAATGAAAGAGGGAGAGCACTGATTAAGGAACAAATATACCTTGAAAGGATTGGGCCACTCTGTGATCTGTACTGCGTGGCTTGTTGCAGCAGTGTATTTAACTTGTGTGATCAACCACCACAATGAACTACATAGAATGCATATAAATGTAGCATGAGTTATTACTTTTGAGTATCAACATCAACGGCTAAATTTCTTCTCTTTGTTTGTTGGTTTTGTTTTTTCCAGGAGAGACTGTGAAAATTATTGTGGAAATCGGAAATGCCTCCAGTCGCACAGTCACGCCTTACGCTAAACTAGTCAAGGAAGAGATATTTTACACTTCTGGAAGGCAAAAGAGAAAATATTTATCGAGCGTTGTGCAATGCAGAGACGGTCAAAGCATTGGTCCCCACACTACAGATGTCCACAGTGAGCTCATGTGCCCCATTCCTGAGAATGCTACCTTAACCATCGCTAACTGCCAAATCATCGATGTTCAGTACTATGTGATGGTAAGCATCAACACAAGAGCTGAGCACAGCGTAGGGAGTCATCAGTTATACAGTTGTTGTAGAGATGTTGTGTCCCTTATTTCATTTCTCTTATTACAGGTGGCTCTGAAGATTTCCCGCAGTACAGACCTGGAGATCAAATTCCCTATTTCACTGTGCAGTATTCCTTTTGATGCAAATAGGCCAGCCACAGCAGTCCCACTGCAGAACCAGAACCCACGCCCCTACCCAGGTCCGTACCCGAATCAACAGCCAGGTCCATATCCGAATCAACAACCAGGTCCATATCCGAATCAACAACCAGGTCCGTACCCGAATCAACAACCAGGTCCGTACCCGAATCAACAACCAGGTCCGTACCCAAATCAACAACCAGGTCAATACCCGAATCAACAACCAGGTCCGTACCCAAATCAACAACCAGGTCCGTACCCAAATCAACAACCAGGTCCGTACCCAAATCAACAGCCAGGTCCGTACCCAAATCAACAACCAGGTCTGTACCCAAACCAATATGTCGCCCCATACCCTGCCCAGAATCCAGGTCAGTACCCATATCAGCCGCAGGGCCCGGATCCAAATCAGTACCCAGCCCCTCACCACAACTAGAACCCCCCTCAGTTCGAGGCTCCTCCACCTAAGTAAATGTTCGGTCTGCTGACAGTAAGGCTACTGTCTTCTAAATGGTTTCAGTCAAGGAGGAAGTAGACAAACATTTTACAGAGTAGAAGAGGTCATGTTATATTAGTTGACACCAGGTAGCTGAGGGCCCAGGTTTGCAGGTATTTCCTAGTTTCTGGAGGAGTTATTGATTGCATATGAAATAGGTTATCCAAACAGTTACTCCTGTCTTCCTGAAACAGACATAATCTCCTTCTGTGTCTGTACTTTCATTGCATGAGAAAGCTAGGTTATGATCTGCTGATTCTTATCTAAAGATGATCACCTCAAGGTTGCTCTGGGCTTGATGAAAATATAAAACGCGTTTAGATGCCTTTGTGTAAACCAGGGACATAACTGGAGGCCTTATAACTTATTCTTACCTCAATGTTAGCTTTACGTCATTTCTTTCTTCTTTTTTTTCCTCTATATGGATTTAATGTTACACTACCATTTACCGAAAGGGATGAACCAAGCCTCACTCAAACCTTACAGGCTTGTTCATTCTTGCTCTGTTGAACATCGTTGGTGATGTAGTACTCTTTGGACTCTTCCTCGGGGACAATAGTCACAGACATTCGTATTCCCACCTCTTTTCACCTATTAGTTACATGGAGAGGTGCCATATTGTCATTGACATCAGATGTCTGGTTTAGGACTAGGGTTGTCATTATGTGTTCATAATGAGCCTGTTTTTGGTGGGACCGAAAGACATTGAAAGCTAATTGGCTGGAGAGTTTCCTAGATCAGGTTTAAATATTAAGTCTTTGTTATGTTGTTACCATTAAAGGTACATTATGCTGGTTTTACTGTTTGTTAGATATATTTTATATCTTAGGAAGCAATTATTTCTAGTAGTTCTAATATCCTAAAATTCATTTAGATGGCATATGACCTTGTTAAGGACCCATAAACACACTTGTCGTTCCAATTAGCCGCGATAGCCGGGCTAGTCATACACATGTGTTGGGCTATGTGTTGTGATCCGGGCTCTAAAAATGCTTAACAGCATGTTGTTACCAAATGTATCGGCAAAACACATCAGTTATCAAGCTAGCTAGCTTTTATAAGTGCCAACTGTGTTATTGTTTGTGTTTACAAAGCAAGTCTGTTGACTTTTAGCCAGTTAACTCACTACCTTTGGATGAAAACTTCTTAGTGCTACTTTAAACAAAAATGGTCTATGTTTTAATACAGACTGATTCAGAAAAGTTGTTGTCAGTTCTTCTCCGCCTCAGGTTGATAGCAGGTGTCTTTGTTTGGTGAGCGGTTAAACTTTGCTCTCTTTTTGGGGGGTTTGCACTCCCTAGTCTATAAGGCCTCTCTCTCTCTCTCTCTCTCTCTCTCTCTCTCTCTCTCTCTCTCTCTCTCTCTCTCTCTCTCTCTCTCATTATTGTAAAAGAAAAACACTGCCGACTGTATATAATGTGTTAGCATTTCATGTGTGTTTGCTCTGGGTCTGATCGTCCAGTCATGATGGTGTCAGTGTGATGATCATGCCAATGTGTAGATCTCCTTACATTTATCAGCACATAACCCTGCGGGACCAGAAACCAGAACGAACTAATCTACCTGAGTAAATAAGTGCCAGGAAGACATTGTATGTTATTCTTCCTGTGGAATATTGAAACATTTAGGTCAGCATAGCTTATACGCACATGTATGTTATGTCTCTTGAGTATACGAATGGAGATTTTTTTGCCTTAAAATCAAATGATTTGCACTGTCTGTAATGTTGGGGGGGTGCTAGCCACATACACTGTGTTTAACCTAGTCAGAGATCCAATAATGACTCACACTCCGCTAACTCAGGATGAAGACAACCTGATCACAACCACTATTCCGATCACAACCACTATTCCAGTTGTCTGAAATGTGCATCTGGCCCACTGCCTGACTAAGCATACGTTTCAGTATCAGTCGTAAACAGGTGCTTTTGACACATCAAGTCACAATACCTTGCCTTCTTATACAGTTTAACCTTAATGCATTGAAACATGGTAAGATGAATACAGCTACTTTGGAAGAAAAATTACAGAAACAATTCCTCCCCAAACAGTTATATAGACCCCCTGAAATGTCTTTTTTTTTTATTGGAATTTAGTGTTTTCTTTTCATGTCCTATCTTCATATCTTATTATGTATGGTATGTATTCTAACCATGACCTGACATGTATCATCTCAATGTTATCTGCTCAATGTTATCATGAACCCAAGGCCACATATCTGAACATAACACAACACTCCAGCATGTATGTGTTTGTGTGGAAGTAAGTTTTACTGTATTCATTATTTCAATGAGTTGAAATAAAATGGATTTTGATTAATTAAGTTAAAAACAAATGCTGAAAGTTCCATGTTCCAGCGTGAACTGTAAATGGGGGGGGGGGGGTGTATTCATGTATTCCTAAAAGTGTTTAGTGTTTTTGAACATATCTGATACCACACCTATTGTAAGTGGGTCAATATCAATCCTACCGTCATTTTCCTGTGAAATTGTCACAACTGTGTTTCCAATGGTGACCTGAGCAAACCAAAGGACGGTCTAGAGTTCTAATAGCCATGGACTTATCAGCGTTCTCCCTTATCATGTATCCATTATTGGTACTCTTCCAAATGGGAGAGAGTTAACACTGCCGGAAATGGACATGAGTCTTCAGTTACACAGGTACAATAAAGGTGTTATTACCACCAGGAAGTCATAAAGAAAAAAGGTCCTCTCCATTCAAACAGTGCCACCTAGGGTCAATGAAGGGTGGATCTTACATACATTATTATTAATCAGAGGGGAAATCCCTCCAAGAAAGAACATGCTTTAAAGGTGCATTGTGTAGGACTTAGTGGCATCTAGTGGTGAGGTTGCAGATTGCAACCAACTGAATACCCCTCCGTCACCCCTCCCTTTCCAAGTGTGTAAGATAACCAATAGTGCAGTTACCAGTGCAATCCAGTTACCATGGCAACACGAAAGGCCCTCTCCATAACAGTGTTATGGTCCACTAAAGGCCCTCTCCATAACACTGTACCTTTAATCAAGCTCACCCCATTTTGCCTTGGATAGCACCAAATTCCTGGGGGTGCACATCAGTGAGGACCTCTCTTGGGCAACCAACTCTGCATCACTGGCAAAGAAAGCCCAGCGGCGCCTCTACTTCCTCCGCAAGCTCAAGAGAGCGAAAGCTCCCATACCCATCCTGAACACATTCTATCGGGGCACCATTGAAAGCATCCTGACCAGCTGCATCACTGTGTGGGGCAGTTGCTGCACTGAACACAGCAAGAAAGCACTGCAACGCATAGTGAACACAGCTGGTAAGATTATTGGTGCCCCACTCCCTTCCTTGCAAGACATATACACCACCCGCCTCACCCGGAAAGCTACCTCGATTGTGAATGACACCAGCCACCCCGCACACAGTCTGTTCAGCCTCCTACCCTCTGGAAGAAGGTATAGGAGCCTCTGTTTGCAGCACCACCAGTCTCAGAAATGGCTTCATACACCAAGCTGTCAGGAAGCTAAATTCTCTCTCCTCCCCCTAAAAAATCACTCAGGACTCTATACTTTTATCACTTGTATTACGTTTAAAATTGTATTACGTATTTATAGTATTTATATATATAGTATTTATAACCACTGTACGTGAATCTTTATGTTTACTTAGTATTAGGAAATGTCTTGTCTTATTTGTTGTGCCTGCACTTTTATATGTTTCACCGTGGGAGAGTGGGAAACGTCCTATCGATTCCTTTGTATGTCTTGACATGTAAAGAAATTGACAATAAAGCTACTTTGACTTTGACTAATAAAAGCAACATTTCCCGTACAGTAACTATTTTCTTGAGGCGTAGTCCTATAGTTTGGCATTTGACATTTAACATTTAAGTTTCATTTAACATATAGCCTACATGTCCAAGGATACAACTCAGCGAAGGCCATGTGTAACGTTGGTAGCCTACAATTCGAGTCTGTTTGTATTTATTCCACCAGTCCGTTATAACCTCATCAGAACCAATCAGAGCACACTATTGTACAAGCTCATGTACCCTGTCTTCATTCATCCTCATCTCATTCCATGACGAAAGTAGCCTGATGGGATGATTCCTGTTTTGGGGGAATGCCAGGAATGGGTGGGATTATGCCAGGAATGGGTGGTATTTTGTCCATAAACAATTACGGTATACACAAAGACCAACGTTAGTTCCACAGAATCTTCATTTCAGTGGGTTTTAGATGACCACCACACCCTACCTTGTCCATCTGCCAACTAGACGAGACAACTAGACCTTAATTTACTGGCTACTACCATAACCAATGGGTATGGTTGGCGCGGCATTCCAAAGGTAAATGCGCAGGCGCATTGCGGAGAACACCATATTAACAACATCCGATAATTTTTGTTCTTTTCAAATCAAAGTCGGCTTTAAATGTCATGAGGATCACGTTACATTTGTTTAAAAAAAACCGGATTGGGATTAAATACATATTTAGGAATTCGTTGAAAGGCGTTCAGTCTCTGCTCAAGATGTTCGAGGAGACTTTTAAAAACTTCACGATAAATTTCAACGCTTTAAATCCGAAAGTTACATTTTCGGGTGGCGATGTCGTGTCAGGCCAAGTGTCCTTTGAGCTCAGTAAAGAAGCAAAGATTCAGTCCATAATGATGTCGCTGAAAGGCAAAGCTAACGTGTTATGGCATGAACAACGACAGGGTCCTACATCAACGGGACATGGAAGAAGAGGAAGAAGGAGAGCCGGAGGTGCAAATAGGAGAAGGAGAACATACTCCGCCGAATTACATTTCTTCAATCTCTCCCACATTGTGATGCAAACTAACGATGGTAGGTTATGCAACAATGTGAACCTTTTGAATTTAATTGAGTTTCACACTTGATCATGATGTCAGTCATTCTGCCCTCTGGTAACTTTACCTCAATGTTGCTTGTCTACAGCAAACGGTCACACAATTGTACCTCCCGGGAAGCATGTATATCCGTTTACAATCCAGCTTCCACATGGGTAGGCTATGCTATGTCATTTCTTTTAAATAAGATGTCCTGCCATTCTGCCGGAATTAAAAATGTGGTAACATCTGTCTTTCCCTTCAAACAGTGACTTCCCTTCGTCGTTTAAAGGAACGTATGGGAAAATTGTGTATTCCATGGTTGTGGCCATAAACCGACCTTTGCACTTGGCTAAAGAATTTGATACGGATATCCAGTTTGCCAGCCGCACGGATGCCAACCATCCACATCTTCGGGTGAGGGATCTTCCAAGATGTTAAGAGTCAGAAAAAGTATAAACAGGAAGCGAAGTATTTCAATCTAATTTAAACCCATTGAAAATGTAATTCTGTTGTTCTTCTTTTTGTCAGATGCACACACACACACACACACACACACACAGAGCGATAAAGCACTTGTGTTTTATTTTCGAATCAACTTACCAGCAAATCTATGTTATTGGCTTTGTACAGGGCGTGAATAATGTATTAAATGAAAAATAATGAATCTTGTGCTGGCAGGTGCCTCTTACAGGGGCCAACGCCAAGACTCTGTGCTGCCTGTGGTGCACCAGTGGACCCGTGTCCTTAAACGCACAGCTGGAGCGGAAGGGGTACAGCCCAGGTAATGTACACTCACGAGGAGAGGACCGGTTTTTTGTCATAAAATAATTACATTGACACAACTAATCCCTTGCCACTCCCATAACTGCCAGCCACTCATGCACTTGTTCTGGCAGGAAAGGAGAGAAAATGAAAGAGGGAGAACACTGATTAAGGAACAAATATACCTTGAAAGGATTGGGCCACTCTGTGATCTGTACTGCGTGGCTTGTTGCAGCAGTGTATTTAACTTGTGTGATCAACCACCACATGAACTACATAGAATGCATATAAATGTAGCATGAGTTATTACTTTTGAGTATCAACATCAACGGCTAAATTTCTTCTCTTTTTGTTGGTTTTGTTTTTTCCAGGAGAGACTGTGAAAATTATTGTGGAAATCGGAAATGCCTCCAAGTCGCACAGTCACGCCTTACGCTAAACTAGTCAAGGAAGAGATATTTTACACTTCTGGAAGCAAAAGAGAAAATATTTATCGAGCGTTGTGCAAATGCAGAGACGGTCAAAGCATTGGTCCCCACACTACAGATGTCCACAGTGAGCTCATGTGCCCATTCCTGAAGAATGCTACCTTAACCATCGCTAACTGCCAAATCATCGATGTTCAGTACTATGTGATGGTAAAGCATCAACACAAGAGCTGAGCACAGCATAGGGAGTCATCAGTTATACAAGTTGTTGTAGAGATGTTGTTGTCCCTTATTTCATTTCTCTTATTACAGGTGGCTCTGAAGATTTCCCGCAGTACAGACCTGGAGATCAAATTCCCTATTTCACTGTGCAGTATTCCTTTTGATGCAAATAGGCCAGCCACAGCAGTCCCACTGCAGAACCAGAACCCAAGCCCCTACCCAGGTCCGTACCCGAATCAACAACCAGGTCCATATCCGAATCAACAACCAGGGTCCGTACCCGAATCAACAACCCAGGGTCCATACCCACTCAACAACCAGGTCCGTACCCAAATCAACAACCAGGTCCATACCCGAATCAACAACCAGGTCCGTACCCAAATCAACAACCAGGTCCATACCCGAATCAACAACCAGGTCCGTACCCGAATCAACAACCAGGTCCGTACACAAACCAATATGTCGCCCCATACCCTGCCCAGAATCCAGGTCAGTACCCATATCAGCCACAGGGCACGGATCCTAATCAGTACCCAGCCCCTCACCACAACTAGAACCCCCTCAGTTCGAGGCTCCTCCACCTAAGTAAATGTTCGGTCTGCTGACAGTAAGGCTACTGTCTTCTAAATGGTTTCAGTCAAGGAGGAAGTAGACAAACATTTTACAGAGTAGAAGAGGTCATGTTATATTAGTTGACACCAGGTAGCTGAGGGCCCAGTTTGCAGGTATTTCCTAGTTTCTGGAGGAGTTATTGATTGCATATGAAATAAGTTATCCAAACAGTTACTCCTGTCTTCCTGAAACAGACATAATCTCCTTCTGTGTCTGTACTTTCATTGCATGAGAAAGCTAGGTTATGATCTGCTGATTCTTATCTAAAGATGATCACCTCAAGATTGCTCTGGGCTTGATGAAAAAATAAAACGCGTTTAGATGCCTTTGTGTAAACCAGGGACATAACTGGAGGCCTTATAACTTATTTTACCTCAATGTTAGCTTTACGTCATTTCTTTCTTCTTTTTTTCCTCTATATGGATTTAATGTTACACTACCATTTACAGAAAGGGATGAACCAAGCCTCACTCAAACCTTACAGGCTTGATTTTGTGAAGCTCCTTTTGTAAGTTGTTATATGTATGTTCATTTTTGCTCTGTTAAACATCGTTGGTGATGTAGTACTCTTTGGACTCTTCCTCGGGGACAATAGTCACAGACATTCGTATTCCCACCTCTTTTCACCTATTAGTTACATGGAGAGGTGCCATATTTCATTGACATCAGATGTCTGGTTTAGGACTAGGGTTGTCATTATGTGTTCATAATGAGCCTGTTTTTGGTGGGACCGAAAGACATTGAAAGCTAATTGGCTGGAGAGTTTCCTAGGTCAGGTTTAAACATTAAGTCTTTGTTATGTTGTTACCATTAAAGGTACATTATGCTGGTTTTACTGTTTGTTAGAAATATTTTATATCTAAGGTAGCACTTTTTTCTAGTAGTTCTAATATCCTAAAATGATTTAAGATGGCATATGGCCTTTTTAAGGACCCATAAACACACTTGTCGTTCCCATTAGCCGCGATAGCCGGGCTATTCATACACATGTGTTGGGCTATGTGTTGTGCTCCGGGCTCTAAAAATGCTTACAGCATGTTGTTACCAAATGTATCGGCAAAACATCAGTTAGCAAGCTAGCTAGCTTTTATAAGTGCCAGCTTTGTTATTGTTTGTGTTTACAAAGCAAGTCTGTTGGCTTTTAGCCAGTTAACTCAATACCTTTGGATAAAAACTTCTTAGTGCTACTTTAAACAAAAATTGTCTATGTTTTAATACAGACTGATTCAGAAAAGTTGTTGTCAGTTCTTCTCCGCCTCAGGTTGATAGCAGGTGTCTTTGTTTGGTGAGCGGTTAAACTTTGCTCTCTTTTTGGGGGGTTTGCACTCCCTAGTCTATAAGGCCTCTCTCTTCCTCTCTCTCTCTTTCTCTCATTATTGTAAAAGAAAAACACTGCCGACTGTATATAATGTCATTAGCATTTCATGTGTGTTTACTCTGGGTCTGATCGTCCAGTCATGATGGTGTCAGTGTGATGTTCATGCCTTTGTGTAGATCTCCTTACATTTATCAGCACATAACCCTGCGGGACCAGAAACCAGAACCAACTAATCTACCTGAGTTGTTAAGTGCCAGGAACACTAATCTACCTGAGTAAACAAGTGCCAGGAAGACATTGTATGTTATTCTTCCTGTGGAATATTGAAACATTTAGGTCAGCAAAGCTTATACGCACATGTATGTTATGTCTCTTGAGTATACGAATGGAGATTTTTTTTGCCTTAAGATCAATGATTTGCCACTCTGTAATGTTGGACTGTTCAAAACCTAACGGGGGGGGGGGGGGGGGGTGCTAGCAAGACAGTTTAAACCTAGTCAGAGATCCAATAATGACTCACACTCCACTAACTCAGGATGAAGACAACCTGATCACAACCACTATTCCGATCACAACCACTATTCCAGTTGTCTGAAATGTGCATCTGGCCCACTGCCTGACTAAGCATACGTTTCAGTATCAGTCGTAAACAGGTACTTTTGACACATCAAGTCACAATACCTTGCCTTCTTATACAGTTTAGTGCATTGAAACACGGTGAGATTAATACAGCTACTTTGGAAGAAAAATTACAGAAACTTTGGAAGAAAAATTGGCATTAGCTAACCCCCCCACCCCCCAAAACAGTGTTAAACACTCCCTGACATTTTTTATTGGAATTTAGTGTTTTGTTTTTATGTCATTTATTAAAAAATCCTATCTTCATATCTTATTATGTATGGTATGTATTCTAACCATGACCTGACATGTATCATCTCAATGTTATCTGCTCAGTGTTATCATGAACACAAGGCCACATACAGTATCTGAACATAACACAACACTCCAGCATGTATGTGTTTGTGTGGAAGTAAGTTTTACTGTATTCATTATTTCAATGAGTTGAAATAAAATGGAGTTTGATTAATTCAGTTCAAAGCAAAGGATGGGGTTCCATGTTCCAGCGTAAACTGTAAATGTTTTTAAAGATTTATTATCGTTTGCACATAACCTGTATCTTTCAATAATCTTTTACAAAATACATAGCAGCCATTAGGGTTTATGTGCATCGCTTTGGATAAAAGTGTCTACTAAATACCTTTACCTTATATTACCTCATATTAATGTAATTGAACAAACAAATGTGTGTCGTCACATTCAAAAAGTTCAAATGGTTTATTGGTTTATTAATGGTTTCAAAATGGTTTCAAATTACTTCCCTAAACCACTGCATGTTTCTCATTGATAATGTTTGGTCAGCTCCAACTTTTTTTGATATTCCAAATAAATCAAAATCTATTTTAAAATGCACTCTCTTATTCGTGGCCATTAAAAACATATTTGTACAAGACACCTCTAGACGTCTTTGTTTCCTATAATGGAGACGTGATTATTTGATCATGCATGACTTTTGTTCAGTGTTTTGATAGGTTCCGTTTTAAGTAGTCGTAAACAAGAAGCAACAGAAGCACTAGCAAGCTTGTTTGACGTTGGACCAGCTCAGTTTTACACAGTAATTGTGGGATTTAAAGTTGTAATTTTTGGGATGCAACACAGTGATACCGAACTGGTAATTCATGACCGATACCTTTACTGACAAGGTCAATGTTAGGCTATGACCAGCACAGCCAAATGAAGTGTCTGACCATAAATGTCTGTGTGTGTCTGTGTGTGTCTTTATTAAGGCAATGTCTTAAATTGTTTCTACCTGCACTCAAACACTTTTAAAAAGCTTTCAGCAAGGATACCGACAGCAAGGTCCTATGTTCCAGGACCTGCCACTGACATTCGTCTTAATGCAGAAGGCATTTTATGTAGGCTATAAAATTGAAGTCATAAATAATATAACATAAAATAATATATATATATATATATACATATAAATTCGTACAGTTGTTCTGTGTTATGTTCAAATAAACTCTATGATCTATGATGGGACGTGGTCTATAGTTGCTTTTTGTACAAGGCCAGCTGGGCACTTTTGTGCAAACTAGTAGCCTCGTATCAATTCCTTATGGGTATATAGCAGCCCCGCCATATTACTCTCTCAATCTGTTGGTACATACTGACCTCCTGTGGTCGCTCAGGTCTCTGCAAGCAAACCTCTGCTTCAGAAGAACAAAACAACTCGAGGAGGAAGAAGAAAAGGCTGGGATAGTCATTTTGTCAGTTTAAATGCCAATTTCCGTCATATGCCACAATCCATAACAACGTGAAATGTATATATATAGCTTAATTCTCAATTTCTTTGCGTTAAAACTCAAAGATGGATCCGTAAATGTCAACTTTTAACCCGATTAACGTGGGCGTAATTAGTTAGCTTACGTTAGCTAGCTAGGATAGTAGCTTTCTTTATAAGCTGCTTTGTTGGTGCTGTGACACACTTTGCCAGTGCCAGTCATGTAATTTTTCATGTACTAACGTTACAGCTCAACCTTAACTAACCTTATATAATATTTATTTTCAAGTTATCGCTGTGCTCCAACATGGTAAAATGTTCAAGAAAGTGTTTAGGAAAGGGTGTCTCGTAAGAACTGGACATGTCATTCTTACTTGGGCGACAACACTGGTGTTATTTTTACACGACACAGGTAAGGCGGTTGTCAGTATAAACTCAGGATTAGGGGTCCAATCATGGGTCTAATCAGTTTCACACATTCTAACCCAAGTGTATGAACTGACTTCCACAGATTTGCGGAAGTATGAAGAGAGAGGTGAGCTGACACATCCGGTGGTTTTCGCATCCCTGGTGCTCATTTCCGTGATGCTCTACTTCACTGTTTCTCTCATGGACCCGGGGTTTGTTCTCAGCGACGTTGAGGTGATGCTTTCAATCCATCCGGATGACCCATAGCCCTACATACTACTCAAACGGATAACAAATGGGTGTTTACAGGGTAACGTCATACAGTTTAACTTGATCTAGTTATTATCTATATCAGACATCATCAACAAATGAAGAACTGGAAGAAATGATGCCACAAACAGCTCGTCTGAGACGCTGTGGATACTGTTTACTACTGGTATGACTATTACTTTGCATTACAACATATACTCAACCTGAACAAAGGATGATCAGTGTATCAGTGTTCCTGAAAACACACTGCATGTTGATTTTGGTTAGCCATAGTTTAGTTTGCTTTACCAATCACATTTACCTCTGGAAACAGACAGGTTGTAAAGTTATTCTTCTCCCAAACAGCAACCAATGAGAGCCAAGCACTGCAAGGTGTGCAACAGATGTGTGAGACGGTTTGACCACCACTGTCCCTGGATAGAGAACTGCGTGGGGGAGAGGAACCACCGCTGGTTCCTGCTCTATCTGGGAGTCCAGCTACTGGTTCTTCTGTGGGGCCTGCAGACTGCCTGGTGAGTGGTGCCTCATGAAGATCCATCCATACTCAAGTTGATTATGGGTAATAATACTACGGTGTCTGCATTTTTTAGGTGAGCCCAAGCTGAGCATTGGGGAAAGTCTGCACCCCACAGAGTTAAACCTTTGCGGCCTGTGGCCAGACTTAATCCTCTAGGGGGTTTTCAGCTTTCATTTATGTTTACATCCTTAATGGTGTTGAAATGAGACCCCTCAATTGCCTCTATCCAGCTTAGTAGGATCTAATTAATGTGCAAACAGCCTGCCAGCCCAAACTGTTGGCCAAGCAGACAAAGATATTGAAGTATGTCTTTTACCATGAGTAACACCACACTGTATATGTTATACAATTTTATAGAAATAGAAACTGCTTTATCTGTTGTGTGTATCGTTAGCCCATTGCATCTCCTTGATGTGTTACACATATCTGTCTTGCATCCTTTTTACACCACTGTCGTGTTTCCATATGATGCATGCTTGTGATGTGTGTGATCAAACTGGCTTTGCTGGACTGACCCTTCCATTCCAGAACGGTGTTGAACATGCGAATAAACCCAAATGACAGAGCTGTGTGTCTGTGTGGGACAGGTCAGGCATTGTTTCCACTCCCACTTGGAAACTGTGGTTGGTGCAGAACGGCTTCCTGCTGGCAGCCCTGGGGGTGACCGGTGTGTTCTCGGGCGTGGTCGTCCTCCTGTTGGGCTGCCATCTGTACCTGGCCTCCAGCAGCACCACCACGTGGGAGTTCATGTCCCGCCATCGGATCTCCTACCTCAAGCACTGCGACACCGAGGAGAACCCCTTCGACAGAGGGCTGCTCTGCAACCTGTGGGACTTCTTCTGTGTGTGTCGGACCGTGGCTTGGGAGAAAGTGTACGCCAAGGTCAGAGCGAGCGCAGTGTGACTACTGGCTATGACGACATCACTGGGGTGCATCTCTTCACAGTGGCTACTCCATTGTTTTATTTTTAAGAAATGTCCCGACTCTTATGATTGGTGCCTCATCAATCATTGCGGAAGGAGTCTGCCATTGTGGTGCTAGATGCGCCAGATACAGCTCGTGGACATGGGCTGTTGCCGAGCATTTGCCACCCAATTGTTTTTTCATCGAGATTACAATTAACATGATTTGTATGTAATACATTCCCAAAGAATCCTCAAGACCACTCTTTTTGACCATAAGTGGCAAATTACATATGAAATGGAAAAGCTTTCTAATCTTTTGCAGATGGGGCATTTCCCCTTAGTCTTGTGTAAGTCTTGGTTTTTATAAGCCCTGCTCAAATCTGTTTGGTTAAGTGTAATCATTTTCTGAACACATGATTCAGAATAATCAAAATAGACTAATTTTGCTGATTTTTTGTGGGAAATTTTACTGAATTTGTATGAAAGGATAGGTTTGTTTCATGACGATGTATCTTGTTTTACTGTAATTTAATGCAAATATGTAATTAACTATGAATAAATAATTTTATTAACATTTTATTGTATCGTGAAAAATATATAACACCGCTCATTCATAGAGTTGGCAAGAACTTTATCCAAAAAGGCTCTCAACTGTATAACACAAATGTTTCAGTTGGATAGTGTGTAGAGACAATTGATATTAATATAATAAAATTTAATATTTTAACAAAATGTATATTTATTGGGATGCCAGCATAGTTGTTTGCTGGGAAGAAATTGATCTCAAGACAGTCGCTTATTTTCCAAAATATTATAATGTAGACAACCACACCTTTCCACTGAATCTCACAAATAGTCTTGTACAGGGTGATGTTATAGTAACCTTAGTTTTTTATTCCTGACCCCACCACTTCCATCATCATTGTGGATTCTTTCATTTTTTTTACTGCATTCTTGCACCTTATTTATTCATGTAGAATAAAAAAATATTACTGTAATTTCTCTCACAGTACTTTTGGGCATCATGCTGGACAACAGAAAAATCCTTCATGGACAACAGAAAAATTATACAAACCACCATTATACCAACCACCACAGGGCGATACGTTGTTTTAGCATGCACGTACATTTGATGTTGATAGGCCTCAGTCAGGTGCATTATTTTGATTTTAAAATATGTAGAATGTTTTGTTGTCCCTGCTCGGATGTTTTGCGGGAACAAAATCCCGCCCGTTTTGTAGTTTTTCCACACCACTCCCTATCTCAAGGTTCCGCCTATCAGGTCGCAGATTCATTTTCGAACGCAGAGCTCCGTAGGCTGCCCGCGAGGAGGCGGAGCACGTGTTCAGTTTGCGCTTCTTGCGCGAGGCGCGTTCTTACCGGGGGAGCGCGTGAGAGAATAGGTTGTGTGATTGTACGCGTGTGTGTGTTTGCATTCCCTCGCGAGCGCAGCACACTTATTTTCTTATATTCTGGTCCTAAATTGTAGGCAGAGTATAAATTCCAATCTGTAGCGTATTTTCAAGCGATTTGTTACTCTACCAGCGAAAATCATGTCAGCCTCAGCGGCTAAAGTGAGTAAAAAGGAGCTGAACTCTAACCATGACGGAGCGGAGGAGACCTCTGGTAAGGAATGGCGGCCTTGTGAGCATCGCCATTTTCACTTTCTCTTGTTCCTCATTAGGGAGTCATGTATATGTCTTAAGAAAATGAAGCTGTATGTAATTTAACAACAGTCTTGTATGTTGCATATGTTTTCTGTTCGCCGTGGCTGGGTCTTGGTTAGCTCTCGAGCCCCTTTGAGTGCTGGAAGGCACACCGGTGGTGGAGGCCATATTGATATCGTTATGCTAGTTAGCTAACTAGCTAGCCTCACAATGCTGAATTATGTCACAATGCAAAGCTATGCATGTTTTATTTTATTTAGCTACATATTGAGCACAAGAGGACCGTCTGAATGTATTTTTGCATTTTATCGCCATTTCATCTGCAAGGGTAGTATTTGTAAGAAGTGTTCTAAGTACGCCCGAAACACTAACTTAATGCATTGAATGAATCACTAGATCTGCGCTAGCCAACTAGCCAGCCACTATTGTTGTTTTGCCCCGCCGCCATGATGTCGCCAGCTAGCTAACATTAGCATACAAGCTAATGTTGTCCAACGTTGCTTCGAGTTGTTTTGAACCATTGACTATAGCAGCAGCGTATGTGGACATTTCATAACAAAATTTGAAACGGGGCGACATTGAAAATCAACTTTTGGCCGTAGCACTCGCTTTGGTTTTGTGGTTTGTATTTGACCGTTAGCTGCTTGGCTAACTTTTGCACGCAGCCAGAAACACTTTCATTACTGAGGCAGGAACAGACGCCCTGCAAGCTGCCGCACATTTAAACCACGCGGGCGGCAGTCTCCAGGTGCAGGAAATGTCGTTCGAGCGCTCTGTAGTTAACGTTAGTGTTAATTTTGTTGAGCTGTTTTACAAGTAACGTTAATTCGAGCAACATTCCTTAAAAATGTCCGTCGATTGTTGTGTTTTAAGAATGTTTGTTTTTCTTTCGCTAATATCAGGAAGGCCATATAAAGCCCAAGTTGGCCAACCTTAGGCTTTCCGCACACGGAATTTAATTGTAGAATGGTGAACTATGTTATACAGGATGTACCTAATTGAAATAACTTGACTGATAAGGGAACTGCATTTATAAGTTTGATGGATAATCTGTTTTTAAATTCTATTTGTTAAAGTTAACATGCTCGTTTCATATAATTTTGCAGAAAAAGAGCAACAGGAAGCCATCGAACACATCGACGAAGTACAGAATGAAATTGACAGGTAATAAGTTGCTTTATCTTGCAAAATAAACTTGAAATGTGCATGATTCATTTGAAGTTTAACATTTATAATATCCTGGTGTGTGTGTTTGTTCGCAGACTTAATGAGCAAGCAAGCGAGGAAATATTGAAAGTTGAACAGAAATACAACAAACTCCGTCAGCCCTTCTTTCAGAAGAGGTCAGAACTGATCGCCAAAATCCCTAACTTCTGGGTCACAACTTTCGTCAACCACCCTCAAGGTGAGTTTGCCTCAGGATTGAGTCTGAACGCTCATTGTGCGCTCTCACAGAACAAAAAAGTTAAAGATAAAATACATGTTTTTAAAAAAAAAGTCCAGGGTCACGGGTGACCGTGCCCCCTCAGATGAAATGATGGTCATTGGGTCTTAATTTCTCATCTTCTCTCTTCAGTGTCTGCTCTTCTTGGTGAGGAGGACGAGGAAGCCCTTCATTATCTGACCAGGGTGGAAGTGACTGAGTTTGAAGATATCAAGTCAGGATACAGAATAGATTTTGTAAGTAATGTTTCTGTGTATGTTTTGATGCTATGGGGATAATCAACATCATATTCTTGTGGCAATAACTGAAGTTTATAGTTTGCCCTTCTTCTGTCTTCTCTAATTCTAGTACTTTGATGAGAATCAGTACTTTGAAAACAAAGTTCTTTCCAAAGAATTCCACCTGAACGAAAGTGGGGACCCGACTTCAAAGTCAACAGAAATCAAATGGAAATCAGGAAAGGTGAGTTACCTAGTCTTTTACTTCATGTTATGAGACACACTGCTTTGTGTAACATTCACTAGTCATTCATATTTTGTTGGACAGTTATGGCTTTGAGATTGTCTTCAATAGTGCACTTTTTAGGACTACATCGATCTCACACTCACTGTTGAAAGTGTCATGTTTAGTCAGTGCTGATCATTGCCAAGTTTTAGACCAACCCAGTAGTGATGGATGTTGAAGTCTGTAGTGTTTGCCTGGGTAAACATATCTGCTCGGGGAAAGGAACAGAGTTATCAGTACTCAGATTATTTGCCATCCAACAGCCAAGTCAAGATGTTCTTTGCTATGACAGTCACTGAAAACACAAATCACTGCTCATGAAAAGTACTCTTCTCTTTGTGCTGCAGAATTTGACTTAAGACACCAAGGTTAATTATGTGGTTCACTCCCACAACAAACAAACTCAATTTGTGTTCATGGTTCGGTAGAAGAGGCCTGGGAGCATAATATAACAAAAACTGATGGAAATGAAATGGTTACAGCGAATGCTCTATGTTTTAGAACCAAGAGTTTATGCAACTAGAAAACTATTGTAGCCTAGCAGCAAAATTGATTCGTAGCTTAACTATTTTTTTTTTTCTTCTTCTTCCTTCTTTCCCCTGTATCTTCACAGGATCTCACCAGTCGGTCTGGGCAGACACAGAATAAGGCAGGCAGGAAGAGGCAACACGAGGAGCCTGAGAGCTTCTTCACCTGGTTCACTGACCATTCCGACTCAGGGGCCGACGAGCTGGGAGAGGTCATCAAGGATGATATCTGGCCCAACCCCCTGCAGTACTACCTTGTAAGTGACACACACATTCACATATGTATACAGACATACTCCCACATACTGGCTCTTTCTGGTCTGGTCAGGATTGAATGCCCTTACAGATCAGTACATCAACTCATAACCTTATCAGTTTCACTGAGGACACAGAAATATTTACTGCCACCGACGGAATACAATGTTAAAGTTTAAGGGCACTGTCTGCACGGGGGTTTGTAGAGACCAGTGACAAATGTGTGATTAGAATGTTCCTAGCACAAGGTTGCATTTGTCAGTGTAATAATAAAGTCAAGACTCTTTTAATTGGCATTGTGCTGCAAGTCATTCTGAACTTACACCAAAAAAAACATAATCCTTAAAGGGTTTAGTCAGCCTCGTGTGTAGTCTGCCCAGCTATCAGATTCTGTTTGTTTAGTTCTAACTACGTCGTCTTCATACAGGTGCCCGACATGGACGATGAGGGCGAGGGTGAAGATGACGAAGAAGACGAAGAGGGTCTGGAAGACATAGACGAAGAGGGCGAAGATGACGGTGAAGAGGATGAGGACGAGGAAGATGGGGACGATGGAGAGGTACGTGTCTGCACGTTGTGTGATTATCCTGTAATGGCAGTATTAATGCTGAGATTGCATGAGCTGATGCAGTTGACCAACCTCTGTTCCACCTCTTCCAGGACGACGACGGGGAGGACGACTAAAGCCGATCAACAGGATGTGCCCTCTTCTCTTCTTTTCCCCCACTTGATTCTCCAGCATTTTTTTTGTTTTTTTTTCTCGAAAGCAGGATGCTTTCTCTTTATTTCGTGCTCCTTTCCTCCGTTGAACCACCTCCCCAGACAGTGCCATGTCTAAGGTCCCCCCCCCCTCCTCTCTTTGACGGACTCATAATAAACTGACTGCAAAACCCATGGCACTCACCATCTCAGTTCCCCAGATGTATTTGAGGTAAACGACAAACTTAGTGTCAGCACGCCATCTGGAGTAGATCAACCATAAATAGCAATTTATATATATGTACAAATATGTATAATTTTCTTCCTGTAAAAGGTTGTGTGGAGAGAGAAAAAAAAAAAACGTTGAACAAAAGCCATGGTGCAGTGAACTGCTAGTTTTAGCATTCTACCACAGGTTTGTTTTGTTTTTTCTCAGTATGGCATTAAGGCCCTTTCAGATGTTTTTCCTGCCACGTGGTTTAACAATAGTAATTACCAGCTCATTCCTGTCACCTCTTGTAACGTTGTTTTAAGGTCATTTTTAGGGTGGGATGGGGTCTTTGAAGGGTTGTGTATGGGAAGGGTGGGTTTGACACCATTATTGAGTTTTATTTTGATTTTTAACTGTATTGTTTTACAGACATCCACAAGATTTGAAATGACTTTTTGATAAAGAAAATAAAACTAAAACAGGAAAAAAAAATGCCTTTTGGCCCCACTGCCTCAGCAAAATTAATTGGAATCTACAACTAACCTACTTGATATTTACACAGGGGTTTAACCTCCAAAATGTTTGAAGTTACTTTGGTAAAATAAAATTAAATGTGGACACAGATGTTTCAGATTATTCCCGACACTGGTCAATTTGGGAGTAACAAATACTACTACAGAAGAGCCACAAGTTTTTTATTTGAAAAAATATTCTTTGAAATTTGGTAAAGAAACTTGTCCTTGATGGTCTGCGACGTCAGCTTCTGAAGGACTTTGGGGTAACGAGGAGTGAAGAAGCAAAATGTTCCCGAAGCAGCCTCTGGATGATCAATGCCACAAAAGTCTGCTGGGAGTCTTCGAACTGCTCCGTGGCGATTGTTAAGGGCCAGTCACTGGGTTGAAGCGCCCAACCTGGAATGCACAAGTGATATAAATAACATTTCCAGAAGTGACATTTTCAACTCAACAAATACATTTAAGCATAGAGATGTGATCAGAAGTATGACTGACCCAAGTGGACTCTGCACCGCGGGCATGTCGCCACTGTCCAGGAGAAGCCGGGAAACCAGGTGAAGTGCTTCTCTGCTGGCCAGTGCTTCCGCACGTCTGCTCTCTTGAAAGTTATGACTTCGAACTGATAACCCTGAGGGTTTTCAAACAACTGAACAGGGACCCTTTTCTCTCCGACGACTGTGTCGTTTCGGTATGAAAGTGCAAGGCGGCTATGCACAAAGCTGGCGTCTGACTCGAGTGCAATTTCATGTCCACACGATCTGCACAATAGCAGATCACCACTAGCGGATGTACTACACGCACGGCTGTATTCAAGGCAAAGCGATACAACCAAACACTGAAGGAAAAACGTGCGCTGTAGACGCTTGAATACGCCTATCTTCTCTGAGCTGCAACTTCGTTGCTCCATCATGCTGGTAGTGCGACCCGTTCAGTCTAAAGTCCCATATGTTGTCCAATAGGCAGGCAATCTAGTTCCGCACTATTGTTTTGCATACGTAAGTACGTTACACTTCAGTTAACACAAAAGTAGGTTTTGTTACACGTTGCCAATTTCAATGAATCACTCAAAACAGTTCAATATTTTAACGTTTCAAAGAAATGGTAGACATCTTGCCATCTCGTATTTATGTGTGCTCTATGCACCGTGGATTCTAACCGTCAATGTGATGCGTTGAAATGAAAAGATTCCTTCCTAAAATCTACAGCGCCCCCTACATAGGAGGACTACACACAAATGCTTGAAACTGCATTCGTTTGTCTAGATAAGAAAAATCAACCAAGGCGTTTTAAACATTCAAGATTACCGGAAGTTTATCAGGAAGGGTTTGTTGCATTGAATTAGTAGCAATACAAAAGGTGAAAACCACTACAAAACTAACCAATGTGTGGTGTTGATTCCCAACATTTCAGAAAACATCATGTTTGTCTGTGCTCTGTGAGCAGATTACTTTGGTACTCAGTACTGACTATTTTAGTGCCTGTTTATTTGAGTCTGACCATTTTAAATCAGTGTGATAAACCTGGAAGACCCAAGAACAATATTACAAATCTAACCTTGTAAATCCATCCATACAGACGTCAAAACATATGGCAGCTTATTAACCAGCTTGAATTAAATGTAAATGTATGAATAATAAAAGAGGTTATCAAGCCCGTTTGCAGACTCCAAGGTCTACCAACAATGGAGGTTTTATGGCAAAACAAGACTTCAGATGTTGTACAATGCCTAATTGAATAGGTATCTATAACGCACTGTCTAACCATGCGATCTGTGAGATGGACAGTCCCTTTCAGAAAATTCACACTAACTTCTCACCCCTGAGGTGCCAGAGAACAAGAGACTAAAGAGATGAGTCTGAAGCATAGAGGATGTTCCAAAGATACACTGAACTAAACAACCAAAAGCCTTCAAAAAGGTAAGACCAAAACCAAAATGAAGAAATATGAATGAAACCTATTTTGTCATTCGATGAGCACAAAGAAAAATAAAAACAATTACTCCTTGTGAAATGACCGTTGGGACCTCTGAGTGAATAACATTACACAAACAACTTTGAGGTTAAGATGTGCACATTTTATTACAGGTAAAGCATGCTTTATAAAAGCATGAATACAGCACCCTTCATTTCATTTATGCACAGGTAGAATACACCATGACATTAAAATGCACTTGAATGGCTTAAGCAGAATTGTCATGATTAACGATCAATCTATTAATGCAAATAAATAAGACAAAAAGTAGTGTCAGTGTCCCCCTAAAATGAGAACACTGGAGACTTTACATCTGAGATAGCCGAGAACATTAAAAGCTCAAGTCTCCGCTGAGCCAGTTAGCTAAAACCCACTTAGCTGACTTTTCTCTCCCCCCCCCCCCCCCCCCATCACATCAGATTTCACATACTGTGTAATGTGAAAAAAATGCCCAAAAACAAAAGATCCATGCATGGTTTGGACACTATACTCTTACTGTATAAGGCAGCAAAACACCCTAAACTGGCTTAAGGCTTAATACCACGAAGGGCAATATGAACACAGACAGTGCGTTGTTAATGACATATGGTACCGACTGTTGGACGGAACCGCTGTGAGGCTGCGTAGCATGCAAACGTAGCGCGAATGAGTGAGGTTTCTTAAGACTGCAGCAGCTATTCAGGGTAGTCAGGACACTTGACGGCTGGCCGGTGGATCCATGCATTTAGAGGAAGACGCCAAATCACCAGTCAAGTCCTTCCCAGGAAAGAGCTCCGGCGAGAGCCACCTATCAGGTCCTCCAGAAGCCAGGGAACAGCTGCCCCTTGGGTGGTGGGATCTGTTTGGTTCTCAAAGCATTCTGGGAAGGAAAACCACACTTATGATGAGTAACCTACAGCCGGTGGTTAGAGACAGAACCTACTTTTTTTAATATTACAACAGATTAAAGCCAACAGGTTTCCAAACAATATTTCACATGTAGTTCGCACTCGACTGACACCACACCTCAGTCGTTACATTTGCATCAAGCTGAAATCTATGGGGCTCAATTTTGATTAAAATAGCTATAAGCTGATCCATCTGCATTCATGCTAATTTTAATCCCCACTCACAAACAGTGCTCTTCTAGCGCCCAAAGGAAGTGTTCAGACCACAGTGGCCACAGTGAACCCATGTGACTGAGCTGAGCAGACACGGCTCTGGTTCTCAGCACAGACAGTGGATCGGTTTGCTCACCTCCAGGAACTGCTTCAGCCGCATGACGGAACCCATCTGACCGGTGCTGGTCACCGCCTCGATCCTGCACGAGAGAAACACTGCAGTCAGTAAAGCATTGGAGCAGGTTAGAAAGATAGAGCGCAGGCGTGTGTCTGTGAGCCTTGTATGACTGGAAGAACTGGGTTGCGCGCCGCAGCGAGAGAGCTTTCTGTACGTGACAATAGTATACACCGTACAGAACAGCCGCTGATAATTATTCTATTTTCAGTGTTAATTTTGTACATTGAACAATAATGGTCATTGAACATATCAGTCTCTTCCAAGTCATGAATCTAGGAAATGATTACATACATACTTAAATACTTCCACACTTAACTAAATACTTATATACTTACATACACAGTAACTGTGCATAAAAGCAAACCCACAGACTAAGAACACACATTGAGTGGGTGGTACCTGGGAAAGTAGTCGTCCTTGATGAGGAAGATGACTTTCCAGAACTGGCCCTGGTACTGTTTCATAAGTGCATGACCACACACCTGAATGAACAAACAGATTAAATCACATTGTTAATATCAACGCTAATGTAGACAACAATGTAAGACCAAGACTGATGTAGCAAGAAGTGATGGAGTGAAGCCTGATTCGCCCCAGAACCTTCCCCAGGGGCTGCTGTTTACCTCCAGGAAGTCAAAGAGGAGGGTAGCCGTGACGTCAGCCAGAGGCTCCATGTTCAGCATCTGGGCCAGCCAGCGCCAGCCGTGGTTCAGCCCGTGGGGGTCAGGCTGTGTGTGAGGGACAACAGAACAACATGAAGAAAGTTAGCTATGCTGCTCAACAAATAAATAATTTAACATAATATAGCTATAATCGAAAATCATCTAACCGATCTTAAAGAAAGACTCTAATGTTCCATTAAGCAATTACTAACCAGTACTTAGTGCCGTGGACTGCACACCTTATCTGATGAAGGATGGATGGTTGTGTGTGTGTGTGTGTGTTTAAAAGCAGTGACTGTATTGTTTGTTTGTTGATGTGAGGCCATCTGAGCTGAGTAATGGTGTGTGTGTGTGTGTGTGTGTGTTTAAAAGTTGTGACTGCACCCCTTATTAGTTGGAGTTAGGCCATATGAGCTGAGTAATGGTGAGGGTGTGTGTGTGTGTGTGTGTGTGTGTGTTTTATAGAGCCGTGACTGTACCGTTTGTTTGTTGGTGTAAGGCCATCGGAGCTGAATGATGGCGGCGTAGAGGCGGATCATCCCAGACATCCTCTTCAGGAAGCTGTCCTGCGCCTCCACTCCTGAGTCCTCCACACGGTATCCCAGGATCCTGTGGGTGAGGAAACATGTCAGTGGAGGCATCACTCAATCTCACTACATCACGCTCTCCCTCACCTCACCCCATCCCATCATGCTCTCCCTCACCACATTCTCTCTCTCTCTCTCTCTCTCTCTCTCTCTCTCTCTCTCTCTCTCTCTCTCTCTCTCTCTCTCTCTCTCTCTCTCTCTCTCTCTCTCTCTCTCTCTCTCTCTCTCTCTCTCTCTCTCTCTCTCTCTCTCTCTCTCTCTCTCTCTCTCTCTCTCTCTCTCATCACGCGCTCTCTTTCTCACGCCACATCACGCTGTCTCTCATATAATGACATGAACAAACTGTTAGAAGACTGAATCAAAAGGCTTAAAAGATCTGCTGTAAAAAAAACACAACTTTACACACGTTCTTTGAATCATTTGGGACCACTCTGTTTTGATGAGTTACACGCTACATCTTCACAAAGGAGAAACAGGCCATGTTGCTGCATAGGCTGAATTTAGAAAAGTCAACCCAAAGCCTGTTCCATCTCTTCTGATCTACAGCAGAGCTATGCTATGTTTCACTGACCTTTCAACTTCAGGGTTCAGAGGGTTTGCCATTTAACCCCATTTCCTAGACGGTCCCGATTAATTTCACTACAACAGCTTTGCGAGACTTTCTGTACGCAATGATTTGCCGGAGCATCTCTAATGGTTTCTGAGCCCTGTGGTGGCAGCATCTGTCCTTTCATGGCCATGGCGCTTACCTCTGGTAGTCCTCCACGGAGGTGCCCTCCTTCATGGGGGGGTAGTAGGGTACGGAGTAGGGGCACTTCTTGTGCAGGTGCGCCAGGATGAGGTCGCCCACTCTGGGGTGGAGTTCCCACACGCCGGAGGCCACCACTGCGATAGGGAAGGCAGCCTCGTGGTGAGACGCCACCTCCTCCTCGCCTTGTTTCTATGGGGACAGTCACATGTGCACGTCTGATCGAGGCGGGGGGCTTACTAAGGGTTTGTAGTATTACACTAATTAATGGTTAAACGAAAACACGTGAACACAGCACTGTGTTAAAGGTCGGAGAACTTCCTGAGCAGCCCCTCTTTGCAAGACATTTTTTTTTCTCTAAATATGGATAATAGCATTCCAAATAGTTGCACCAAGCAATACAATACACAGTACCACTATGCATACAAAAAATATTTCACTGCAAGAGGCAACCTAATTCACACCCCCGAAAAAAGTTTTTGCCATCTCTACATTAACCGAAACTCACCACAAATTTCTCAGCCAGTTTGTAGCTCACAAACTCAAGTCCGTGAGGATGGAGGGAAGTGGACACAGACTTGCCTCCAGAGACCACGGGTCGCCCTGACAACAGCTTGTCAATCTTGTCAAATACCTCCCTCAACTTGGACCCTGGGAAATTTGAATGGGAAACGGACATTTGGTCAGCATGTTTTCCCTGATCTGATAAATTGACTGGATAAGCTAACTTGTCCAAACTGCAGCCTTCAGGATGTACGAGAGTGGCTGATGTTGTAAGTGTTCCATCAGAACATGGTGCTAAAACTGGTGCTTAAGAAAGACACCACCAATCAGTTTTGCATTAAAATATGTACAACCTGCTGTACTAGGAGTTGTACTTTGGATGAAAGGATCTTAAAAAAATAAAAAACCCTTTTACAGGTCCATTCTTACTTACCGGATACACTGGATATTTGGCTGACAGGGATGCTAGCAGCCTTCTGAAGCTCCATTCGCATTTTCTTGGTCTGTAAAACACACATATTTATCAACAACTGCACAAATGGGACATACCAAAGTTAGTCTTCAAATGTAACCAGGTGCAGAAAAGCTAAACAAAAGGCGGAACAAACCTGCATGTCTTTTGTGTTATTCAGGTCTTCAAAAGACTGCGCACACTGATAGGCTGCTTCCTGTAGTTCTTTAAACCACTTGAGGGTGCTCTCCTCAGCACTGGTCTGTAAGCCTGAAAGACACATCACCACTTGTCATGATCCTCAGGGGCACCTCTACCAACATCCTTCACAAACATCAAACATCTCGCCCTGATATACCTTTGGCTGGACCAGACTACAGGACCACACATAAGCACTGATGTAAATGTACTGTGGAGGGGAAAAGAACACAACGCGTCTTGGGTAACGCGGTAGCAATTCGTCATCTGACGTGCATGTATGCAGGTGTTGATGCACCTCAAAATGAACTAACAGTAATGTTCTGACATACTTTTGTCTTGAATGGCGTAACTGCATAAATGTCTTAACTGCATAATTGGTCTAAATAAAAAATTGATCACAAAAATTAAAAAATGTTGGTGTGTTTTTTTTAAGTTGTGTTCCACTCTAACCAGCCTTAGGATCTGCGTGTCTGTCTACTCTACAATACCTTGTGCACCACCCTGACATCTGCCCTAATCAAATATTATATATAACCGTCATGTACATGCTACGTGATGATCCACAAAATATCCAAACGATGTTGAAGACAGTTCCCCAGCCTCTGTACCCTTTTTTTTGGCCTTCTCTTTGGCGGAGAGCGCTGCGTTCTTCTTCTCCTGCTCCTGCTGGGCCTGTAGTTCGGCCTGCTTGCGCCGATTCTCTTCCTCCTCCTGCTCCCTCCTCCTCCTCTCTACTTCCTGGGACACCTGCTGCTGCAGCTCCCGCACCAGCGAGCGCATGTCCTGCAGCGCACGCTCCACCACTGCCATGTCCTCCACACTCGGGAACTCACCCTGCACCCCCACACACACACACACACACACACACACACACATTCATTAGCATCAAGTAAACACACCACAAGTTTTCCCTCCCAAAAGAATGGGGTATGGGAAAGGGGTGAGAGGCAATCTAGTCATGCTGGATGACACACTGTTTGTCAGAGATTGAAAGGCACAGAGCAGAAAGAGAGAGATAAACAGATGAACAGAGAAGAAAGAGAGAGAGAGATTAACAGATGAACAGTGAAGCAAGAGATAAATAGATAAACAGATAAATACACAAACAGAGAGTATCCACTGACGATTGATTGATTGATTAATTAATTAATAGATAGAGAGAAGAAAGAGATAGAGATAAACAGATAAGTAACTACACACAGAGTATCCACTAACGATTGATTGATTGATTGATTCATTAATTAATTAATTAATAGATAGACAGACCTCTGATAATAAATTAATAAATACAGACAGAGAGTATCCACTCCCAATTGATTGATTAATAGATAGATATAGATAGATAGACAGACAGAATCCACTGACCTCTGCTGTGGTGCGCACCACCTCAGACACCTGCGAGCAGAGCTGGTTGCCGCGGGTGATGAGGGACGCGTGGTCGAGGGCGGTGGCGGGCTCCAGGAGCTGGTGCAGCTGTAGCACCTCCTCCTGCACGGCGTTGAGCGCCCGCAGACGCTCCCGCCCATCCGTCTGCCGCTGGCGCTCGAGCTCCGCCTCCCGCACACGCTGCTGCTCCGCCTCCCGCAGACGCAGGTTCAGGATCTGTCACCATGGAAACGGTCAGGTGTCAAGTGAGAGTGACATGAAAAGAACAACAGAATACAAAACTTAAAAGGTCGTTTCATGGATTACTGGTTAATATATTGCATCTGAAGTCAATCCATATTGCTGAAAGACTGACTTTGGTTCAGGGTTATCAGGAGCTTTACTGAAACACTGAAACACTAAAATAGAAACAGAAACGGGTTCTCCTCCCTCTTACAGAGAGGCTTTTTTCAAGAGATGATGAGAAACGCAAGAGGTCAGACAAGTGTCCCAGTTCAGAAGCTACCTTGATTCTTTTCTGATGTTCTTCTTTCATTTTTTCCTGGCGCCCTAGGCTCTCCTGTGCCCTAGAGAAAACAGGAAAAGGGAAAGTATTTAGCAGACGCTTCTGTCCAACGCAACAGAACTTAGTATTTAGCAGGCGCCTTTTGTCCAACGCAACAGAACTTAGTATTTAGCAGGCGCTTCTGTCCAATGCAACAGAACTTCGAAAGTCACTGCACTTAGGAAGGATATGAATCAGACTTAAGTGACCATTATATAATTCTATAAGCTTTTAAGCTATAAGCGTAACCAAAAATATCATACACCACAAGGCCTGCCGTGTTACTAAAGCAACACAGAATCCCCAAACTGTTTGTGTTGCCCTCTGCTCCCCCAGTCACACTGAAGCCTCACACACTGAACAGCACATTTAAAGGTGACTGGCTGCTGCCTTCTCCATGTCCACCTCACGCCCTAAACTGCATTTCCCAAAAGCACTGAGCAACCGCCATGATGTCTGTAGAGAGAGGGTTGGAAATGATAGTCTCTCCATCATTTGACAATGGTAGCAGCTGAACAGTGCTTTTGGGAAAGGCCCCCCTGGCTCGTGCGCCATCACCTACTCTTTGTCTAGCATGTCCCTCATGCTCTGGAACTCCTGCCGCTGCTTCAGCTCCATCAGCTCCTCAAAGCGCTTCAGCTGCTCCGACTCCAGGCCCGCTACTGTGGCAACCAGACGCTCCTGAAGTTCCACACGCCGGTTAAGCTCTGCCTGTTGTCAGAGCATAAAAGTGGTTACCACAAGACACTCGTTCGGTGTGTGTGTGTGCGTGTGAGAGAGTGTGTATGTATACGTATACGTATACGTATATGTATGTATGTGTGTGTGTGTGTGTGTGTGTGTGTGTGTGTAGGGTGGTGGTAGATGGCGCTTATCATACACTGACTGAGAACTGTATATGTATGCTGTATAATTGTAAAAAATCATGAACACAGCATTAGTTGACCCTCGTAACGTATGTGCATGTATTGCTTAACTGCACTGTAATGCAGACACCGCCCTGCTTAGGCAAACCCCCACACATAAACAAAGGAAGGCTGCGCTGGGGTCCGACGTAAAGAGCAAACCTTGGCTTTAGCACGGTGTTTCTCCTCACAGATGCGGATGAACCCGGCCACCTGGGTTGCCTTTGGAGACATCAACGAGATGGCGGGAGGTGGGGTCGGGTTGGCCACCGGACTGAGGTCTGCCTCGTCCTCGTCCTCCTCCTCCTCTTCCTGTCACACAGGAAACATTACCAATGAATGTGATATTTTAACCACATGGTCATAAACATACACTGAATGCTCATCACTTTACTACATCATCATATATAATGGCCAACTCCATGTAGCCAAGTAATGCACAGTGACTCTTGATTAACAACAGTCAGGGAAAACAAATGAGAGGTTGGGACCGTTAATTTAATTCCCATACTAACCGGTTTATCATCTTCTTTTGAGCTGGAAGTCGGTGGAGAGGAGAGATGGAAAGGAGAGGCGCTGCGTGGCGAGGCCGGACTGAGAAGGGTCTGGTAGGGGCTGGTCGGAAGAGAGCTGGAGAGCGCCCCCTCTTCGGACAGACCCGGGCTAGTGTCTCGCGATGGGGAGCACAAGGAACGAGTCTTCTGCAGAGGCCGAGTGCTGAGTCTTTTCAAGATGAGTCCCGATAAAGGGGACAAACTGGGCGACTCATTGCAGCCGGCCAAGATGTCCTAGAGAGAGGCAAACCGTTAACACCAGCAAGGTGCAGATGAATTAGGGTACCATACATTTAAATGAGCTTGCCCACAACGCGCAGCGTGAGACGGCATTGCCTACGATCATTGAGGTTAGATGACGTTTAATACCCATACATTCCAAAGTAGCACTCATATTTACACGGCCATGTTGTGTAAAAGAAGTCACAGTCAAACCATACTGGCAAATGACGACCTAAGCAGATGTTCAACGGATATAACCTAACGTCAACCCCTCACCTCTAAACTTGCTAACGACAGCCATCTCTGGCCAAACATGGGGGTCAAACGCATATTATCTGTAAAATATGGTTCTGTACAGAAAACATCGAAAGAATACCTCTAACTGACCGTATACAATCCCGTTCAATGACATGTGATAGGCTAGTGTCATTTAGCTAATATTAGCAAAGATGTTTGGTGGTAAGGGGTGCCATTCACCCTCTCTTAGTTAGCAAGCTAGCTAGCTCCCTAGCTGAGACACAAACGTTCGGGGTCCTACCTCTCCCCTCTCAAGCCAATCCGGGTTGTATTTTATTCTTCCTTTTGGAGAATTTTTCAAGGCTTCTAGAGTATCCCATCGTAAACTCTCCGCAGGCATTTCATACACATAAAACAGAACAGAGAAATTGCCCACTGATCATGCCAACTACGAGCTGACTAATTACCGTGGAAGCGCATGCACTGAACGGTTTCGAAAACTACGATTATACGCACTTCCGGTTCAGATTGACTGCTTCTTGGAGCCGCACCTCAGTGCCTTTCTAGTTCAGGGACTTCAGCTCATATCAGTTTCAGATAAGCGTTTCATGTTCATGATTCTTTGTGTAAAAATAAACAAAAGGTTGCACAACATGCACAATATGTATATTTATAATACAAAAACGACATTTTCAAACAGCGTGTATTACACTGAATCAAATTCCAGGGCAGATTAGAGAGGTGAAACATGAGAAATCAAGATTGCTTAATAGTTTTAAAAAAAAATACCGAAAGCATAGGGTCCTACATATCTGGTTGTTTATGCTCTGCGTTGTCTGTGAAGCAACACTCAGATGAAGTCGCAATTCCATATTTAGAACTTCCTTCCATGGGTCATCACAGGGCGTCACAAGTGGTGCCTGCAAAACAGATACAGTTTAATTTACTATATATCTCTGGCATACCGGAATTCTTCGGGAAAACTAAATCAAACTATACTGTAAGTAAATATGTATTTAATTTACACATAGTCCAAATATGCTGGGCTTGACTTACACTCTTTATCTATTTGCACTTTCTTCCTCTTCCTTCGTCTTCCTCTTTCTATCCTACCTTAATCTGCCATATCCTTTAGACCCTTGTGGTCCTGCTAATAAAGACTGTCACTATTTCCAGCCACCATCTCCTCTATCTCCTCCAGAAGCATTATAACTTGACTTTGACCACACTTGGGACCCCTGACCATTTGGGCTCATGTTGTTCAGAGCGTGGTGCCTGTTGCCACATCTCTTGACAATCCTCCACATCCCTCAACAATCCTCTTCAGCGGCTTTCCATCACTTTCTATATACAGTTTAATGTGAGCCACCCATCCAGTCTGCATGCGTGAGCAGCCCTATAGTGTAACTCCACACCTTCTCTCCAAGAAGCTCCATAAGCTCACTGATGATTCTGCCATTAGCCTCTGTGAACTCTGTGTCTGCAGGTATGGCCAGCAGGAAAGCATGGGGTCCAGGAGGACACGGATCTCCTGTTTTTTAATCATCTGACTTAGATGAATGTCAACAACAGCGACCAGCCACCTTCTGACAGTTGTTTTTCTACTTGTAGACACAAGGGTAGTCTTAAAATGATTTTCAGACTCCCAGCTGCCCAGAATGTTTTCTCCTGTTGAACATTTTCCTGCAGATTCCAGTCCCAGCACAACAATTCTGACCCCTGAGAGCTTGTGTTCGTTACCTTTTTAATGAATTTGATGCATTGTAATTACATTGTATAAATAAATACATACATACATGTGTTTCACGAAGTGAGCTGTTTTGAAACTTTGCAATGCTTGTATGTATAAGCACAGTGAAGAGGACCAATGGGTTAGCAGAGCCAGGCTTGAATGTTAACTCAGCCATCGGTAATCTCAGTGTGTGCCAGAAACGCCTCAGCACAACACAATCAATCTGGAAAAAGCTACATTAAAAAAAGTTGTTGATCATGTCAGAACCAATATGATTTCATGTATACACTTCATAAACTCTTCCTTGGACAGTTGTAAAATGTTGTGAGCATTAGGAAAAGTTACACAACTTCAGCTCTGCTTACCTCTCTCTAGCACTTGATAAAGAGAAAAACGGCATAACTGGAGGCTCACTGGAGTCTGCATGCCTTCACGGTACACCAATAAAGACAGATTACATTTGTTTTAATCAAAACGTTCAATCTCTCGTGTACCAGGTGCATGACAAAAAGAACAACGAGCCTCATTCTCGAACATTTTCTGAAGTTTCTTCTGAATTGTTTCCTTACGGAGTTCGGAAGACCAACGTAAGAAAAGACCTCCAGAGCTGGCACTCTCCTTCAGTGTCTCCATATGCAAAACCTGAGCAAAACTTGCTCAGATTAAGGGCTAAAGGTATGTTTGTCTGAAGTACTCTTTTAATAGCTTTACTGTTGATGGACATGCTGTTTACCTTTTGTTGATGAAGCTAAGCCCTGTGTCAATGAACTTAATTGAGAGGTTGCAAGAAGATGCAAGTGTTCTCATGTATTAACTGTGCCTTTTCTTGTTTCTAGATGTTCCTTGAAATTCAATACATTTCTTTGATTTATAATATTAGGTGTCTCTGCTCCTTTTTGACTATGGCCAAGCTCATTTATTGGAACCCTTATTGGTTCATTCATTGCTAATGCAAGTATTTAAAACTGCATTAGCTTTCACTTCTAAAAGTGTTTGTTCTGTTTTGCCAGTAGGCCATTTTAGTGTTCAAATTGCTATGCAATAAGGGATCACCTCCACAAGGGGGGGAGGGAGGTTTTGGGTCTCCATCTCCAATGTTGTTGGGCACCCTTTCAGATGGCAATCCTTCAGAGTTTGAGCCGTTTAACCTTGTAGGTTCATAATGGTTAACTTTTTAGCTGAGAAGGTTATGAAAGATGTAGGACTTCCAAACCATGGCCACTACAAGCATTTAGAATGATATTCTAATGGCATTAGAATGTGCTTGAAGAACCATGAACAATATCTAGGTGCCTATTACAAAGTTGTGACTCGAGATGGGTGCTTATATGTTTAGTTCTGTCAGTTTCAAACCATTAGCCTTCCATTAAACCATATAGGTAACCCTGATGAACTTTTCTTTTCTTGTAGAATCGCTGCCTTTAAGTTTAAATCACTCTCTTGCTGTATTGAAATGAAGGTGGTCCTGATGTATGATTCATATCCATTCCAGCTAGCTTGACATTTGTTTCAGTTGTGGAGAGGTTGTATAGGCATCTGGTTGCACAGTGTGTATACTAGTTGCATATGTTTCAGTGGTTGACTAAGCATGATAAAAATGTACGAATGTATGAGTAACTTGGATACAAGCAAGATATTGGGTTTGAGGAAGAACAATATGTCTTTGGCCTTTTCCTAACTTCCTAACTTTGGCCTTTTCATAACCTTGTGTCATACTTTGGCAAATCTCTGCTAGAACTCCTACGACTGTAATTCATCTTGACAGTGAGACTTCACCTATATGATTTTGCCCATACAGTAGTATGTCAACACATCCTTCTGTTTCAGTGAGGTGTGCTGAGCAGCTGTGAGGGTGGGGGGCAATCAAGTTATTTGTTCACGTCCCCAAAAGAATTAAGCATAAATCATGAATTTACCCTCTATACACTGAAGAAAACTGCACAATGGAAGCAAATGTTAACAGATGTTTCCTGTTAGGAAAGTTAAAGGGACAGAATAAAGTAACTGAAAATAACTTGAAAAGGTTTAAAAATGTAAGATGTTATGAATAAGTAGACATTTGTCATAATCATGCTGACAATCGTTTACTATTTTGAATTCCTTATTTCAGTTAAAGAAACTAGAGTGTGGTTTTCTTTTCTAGAAAGAAGGAAAAACTCATGTAACAATCATAATCTTGTGGAAAAAACACCCAAACAAGTAGCGCATCCGCTGTTGGCTTCATGAGCAGCTGATGTGGATTTAGTGATCAGTCTGTGATTGGTTGATACAAATTGCTTCCCAGATAAGAGCTGCCTCCACCACTGCTTCAGCATTAGACTCTCTGGTTTTTGTCTTGTTGGCCAGAGTGCTGAGTTGGCCAGCAGCACCCATGCAGGATGTGTGGTTTCACTAGAATACAACTTTGGTATGTTTTTATGGGCTGTGTCTTTGTGAACGATGTGCATTTTCCAATACTGTCAACTTGTCTGATGCTTTGCTTTGTTTTTCAGGCTGGCTTTGCTGGTTCTGGTCATTGCATTCCATGATGTCAGCATTGCAAATGGTAAGCCCTTTCACTTAATTTCATCTGTTAAGTGGAAACTTTGTCTTGCATTTGGCTTTCATCCCAACTAACCTGTGTAATCCTTCATTTAGGGTGGTGTTTGGCCTCCCCTGGCTCCACAAAAGGAGGCAGCGGTCCAAATGACCAGTACTTTGGCAGTTCTGGTGTAGATGATCAATACGAGACAGGGACTGCTCAAAAGTCCAGTGTTCACGCTGAAGCTGTTGGCAGTTCTCAATCTGGATACAGCGGACCTTACACATCATTTCAGAGTGGATCCTTTTTGGGGACTGGCGACCAGGTTGTTCAACCTAGACCCAAGCCTCTGTTTCATTCCCAAAGCCCTCCCACCAGAAGCAAACCCATGCAGAGCAACTACCAGCCAGACTACAGCAGGCGCTCTGGTTCCATGAATGAAGGGGGTAGCTACCAGCTTTTGTCTTCCCCGGGCAGCTTCAAGCCTCAGTTTGGGAAGACTGGTAAGAACTCTCCTTGGTCTCAAACACTTGATCAGTCTAGAAATGAGTACAAGCCAGGTGGATATGACCAGAGCAGTAACAACCCGATCCAAGGTGGTAGATGGGTTGACCAAAGCAGCTTTCAGCCTTTGCAGACCCAGAACATCCAAGGTGGGCAGAGCTACCAGCAAACCCAGACTACCTCGAAGCCAGTGAGCAATGCAAAGCCAACTGGCTATAAGCCCTTGTCTGCTTGTCCTGCTCATGGGGTTGGCAAACCTCTGTCTCAGAGCCACTTTACTCCATCCAGAAGCTCTTTTCAGAGCTCTAGCCAGTCCTCTGGGTCTCCACAGACTACAAACCACCCTGTACAGAGCAACTACCAGTCATCCGTGAGCAACTGGAAACCACAAGCTGTATCTAGACCAGTGGGGAGTACCCAGGAACAAGCATCTCCAGCCAAGCCAGTACAGAGCTGGCAACGGACATCCCGTCCAGTTTCTAGCAGTCCTTCCTATTCCAAGCCTCAGCAAAGTGTCCTGAGCCCCAGGTCTTTCCAGTCATCCCACAAGCCAGCCCAGAGTACTAGGCCATCCCAGAGGAGGTACAACCCTTTCGAGAACTGGCAGTCTCCATCAGTGTCTAGTGGTTGTCCATATGCTGAACCTGAACAAAACGGGCAAACCTCCAGACCAGCACAGGGTAACTGCAAGGCCTCCCAGACTAGATTTACACAAAGCTCTGTGGCCCAACACCCTGATGGCACCAGGAAACCACCAGCAGCTGCTGCTAAGCCAGTCCAGGGCTGGCACTCTCCTCCAGTGTCTAGTGGTCGTCCATATGCTAAACAAGCGCAAAACGAGCAGACCTCCAGACCAGCACAGGGTAACCAGCCCACCCACACTAGATTTACACAAAGCTCTGAGGCCCAACACTCTGGCACCAGGAAACCAGCAGCTGCTGCTAAGCCAGTCCAGGGCTGGCACTCTCCTTCAGTGTCTCTGGTGTGTCTTGAGATGAGCCATTTGGCTAAAGGTTTTTTCACACTGAGAACACTGATGTGGCTTTTCCCCAGTATGGATCCTCTGGTATGTTTTGACAAAAGAAATCTGGTTAAAGGTTTTTCCATACCGAGAACACTGATAAGGCCTTTCCCCAGTATGGATCCTCTGGTGTTTCTTGAGATAAGAAATCTGGTTAAAGGTTTTTCCACACTGAGAACACTGATGTGGCTTTTCCCCAGTATAGATCCTCTGGTGTGTCTTGACATGAGGAATCTGGTTAAAGGTTTTTCCACACTGAGAACACTGATGTGGCTTTTCCCCAGTATGGATCCTCTGGTGTGTCTTGACATGAGAAATCTGGTTAAAGGTTTTTCCACCCTGAGAAACTTTTTCCATTCATTAATGAAACTGCTTCAGGCAAATTCAACTCGGGTCTTGCTCAGACTAAGGGCTAAAGGTATGTTTGTCTGAAGTACTCTTTTAATACTTTTACTGTGGATGGACGTGCTGTTTACCTTTCTTGGCTCTTCCTGATTTTAGGCTTGGAGAATGCAGTGTTTGAATGAAGGTAAGCCCTGTGTCAATGAACTTAATTGAGAGGTTGCAAGAAGATGCAAGTGTTCTCATGTATTAACTGTGCCTTTTCTTGTTTCTAGATGTTCCTTGAAATGCAGCTTCAATAAATGTCTGCTTCATAATATTTGGTGTCTCTGCTCCTTTTTGACTATGGCCAAGCTCCTTTGGAACCTTTATTGGTTCATGCATTGCTAATGCAAGTATTTCAAACCGTGCATTAGCTTTCACTTCTAATAGTGTTCGTTCTGTCTTGCCAGTAGGCCATTTTACTGGTCGAATTGCTATGCAATAAGGGATCACCTCCACTAGGAAATGACTATATAGAATCATGACTATAAATGTGAAACGTAATTGTTAATGATAAAATTATTGTTATTGTAATTCTTTAAATCCAAGGATGTCTGTAGAGTTGATGTGAACAATCACCAATGATTTCTCACAATTTCAGCCCTTAACCCTTCTAACACGGAGCGGCCCGTGGGGCATCTGGTGTTTTTTGAGGAATTGCATTTAAGAAAACTCTGGGCGATTTACGACTGCTATTTCGCGTTCTGAAATTCTTCTGAAGTTCAGAACGAATACTAGATGAGAACTTTTATGAATGCCAAATTTGTTCCTAAAACAGTGGAAGTAGCAACAGTTCAGGAGAAATTCCTTCTTAAATGCGTTCGAGAATGAGGCCCAATGAGAACAGAGTGCTTGACATGATCCTGTGTCCAGCCCTGCTGTGATGGTATCCCATAAAATGCATGTCAGTCAGATTCCATTCTTAAAACCTAGAAATGCTTGTGTCCCATAACTGTAGTGCAAGTCTTGTTTACTAAAGGTAAATATATGTGTAGGTTGTCTTTTCATTGACAGATATATCAAAAAACCTATTACATTTCCCCTTTATGAATGACAAGTATGCTAAAGTCAAAGGCTTCATTATCAAAGGTCACACCATCGAACCACCAAAGCGAGGGTTTGAAATGTGTGGTATTCCGCTTTGTATTTGTGATTGGAAGGAAACAAGGTTAAGGTAAATATGAATACAGCAAACATGTGTACATCTACTAAACCACATATGTACATCCATACGAGCAGGGTACGATTTGTCAAAAAAACAGGGGGGGGATGTTCTTTAAAAAAAAAAAAAAATCAATTAATAGGCCTAATTCTTTTAAGTTAACGGTAGGCCCTATTAGGTTACATTTTGAACAGTTGAACATTTAATGCAAACTAAAATATATAAAATACATGACATTTTTATTTTTATTTTTAAAACCAGTAGGGGAGTAAATCCCCCCCATCAAATCGCACCCTGCATACGAGTACAGCAAACATGTGTGTCCATATGAGTGCAGCACACGTGTGCACATCCACTGGACCTTAGGACCAGGGAAAATGATGGTAAAACCCCAATTAAGAGACCAGATTATTTTAATTGCTATACCAACAGAGTATATACAAACTGGTAAATTAATATTGGAAAATAAATCATAAAACTACCTTCCTGGGGTAAGTGGCTAGACACCGTCTGACTCTGGAGCTAGCCCAGATCCAGATCCAGATCCAGATCCAAATCTGAATTCGTATCCAAATCTAAGATCCAGGGGATCTATGCCATCTCAGGCCGAGACCCATCCTAGAGTCAGCTGTTGGGGGTCTGCTGGCCCTGTGGTAGGTGTATAGCACCATATGACACGCACCTACCTACACGGGCACCATTCACAGAGTCCCAGAGTCAGTCAACTTATTTCATAAATCATTACAACTTCAGACACTCCTTTTAGACAAAAGTCTTCATTTCAGTCAGGCTCATTAAAAACAGTAATCTTTTTATTTCTGTAGTCCATAATATCTACTATAATCCTAATGTTGTCTCCGTAGCGGTGGGCGTCACATGTGTGTGTGTGCTGTGCTGGTGGGGAAGGGGTCTCCAAACACGTTGGTGTAGGAGGCCTTGAGGTAGTGGACGTAGCTCTGCAGGCTGCGGTTGGTGCTGTCCGACTGCTCCAGCTTCTTCTTCAGCTCCTCCAGACGGCTCTGATTACGGTGCTCCGTCTGTGGGGAGCGAAGGGCAGGACGGTTGGAGGAGAGGAGAGGAGGGAGAGGGAATGGGAGCAAAAGAGGGGAGGGGAGTGGAGAGGGGAGAGGAGAGGAGCCAAAAGGATAGGAGGGGGAGGAGAGGGAGGCGGGAAGGGGAGAGGAGGAGAACAGAGGAGAGAAGAGGACAGGAGAGGAAGCACAGAGTGGAGATGGAAGAGGAGGGAGAAGATGAGAGGAGAGTTATTTAAAAAAAAAAAAAAAGTTTAAGAAAACGTGTCCTTTCAGTCTGTGGTTCTAAAAGAGTTGTGTTGTTTGCCGCCACCTCGTCTTTGCAGCGTCGTAGCTGGTGCATCTCAGCCTTGGCCAGGTTCAGCTGAGTCTCCAGATCCAGCGCTTTAGCCTGCACCGTCCTCTCTTTGGTCAGCGCTCGCTCCAGGCTCTGGTCAACCTGCCAATCAGCGCATCAACACAATGACAGATGGATAAGAACACAGGTGGACGTGGATGTGTGTGTCCAGGGTGCGATTTTTTGAAAAATCACAGGGGTGATGGGGGGGTGTTTCAGAAACTTTTTTTATTCAGGAAAATAAACGACAGTGGGCTATATACAGCACACTATGGAGTCTGTTAGGCTATTTCTTGCAGCTGTTAAAGAATGCACGGGCTTAAATAGCGAACATAAAGGCCAGGTGTGCATTGCAAACACTAGCCAGCTGTTTGTTTGCGGGATTACTATGAGATTTTTTTAGCCAGCAACTTGAATAAATCAACTTTACCGATTGGGTGACAGCAGATGTCAGACATTCCAACCATTACTTGGTGCAGCAGAACAGGAATCTGCCCCAAAAACAATTTAGCAGAGGAAGGGCTATTTATTAATCCATCTCCTCCACCCCTTCCATCAGTTGTGAGTGTATGAACACGCAGCACCCTCTCTGTGCCTCATGCCTCCTCCACTAGCAGTGTGTGTGTGTGTGTGTGTGTGTGTGTGTGAGAGAGATAATCTGTGTGTGTGTGTGTGTGTGTGTGTGTGTGTGTGATAATGTGTGTGTGTGACAGAATGAGTGAGAGTGTGATTGAGTGTGTGTGACTGAGAGAGAGTGAGAGTGTGTTTGAGTGTGTGTGTGTGTGACAGAGAGAGTGAGGGTGTGTTTGAGTGTGTGTGTGTGACAGAGAGAGTGAGTGTGTTTGAGTGTGTGTGTGTGTGTGTGTGTGTGTGTGTGTGTGTGTGTGTGTGTGTGTGTGTGTGTGACAGAGAGAGTGAGGGTGTGTTTGAGTGTGTGTGTGTGTATGACAGAGAGAGTGAGAGTGTGATTGAGTGTGTGTGACAGAGAGAGTGAGAGTGTGTTTGAGTGTGTGTGTGTGTGTGTGTGTGTGTGTGTGTGTGTGTGTGTGTGTGTGTGAGTGTGTGTGTATTCAGATGAAGCTCACTTGTCTCTGCGCCACCCCCCGCGCCTCCTTCAGCTGTCTGGAGAGGAGCTCATTCTCCCTGGTTTTGTCGTCCAGACGCAGCTGTGAGCTCCTCGTCCTCTCCTCCCGCTTGGCCAGCGTCTCCAGCAGCTCTCTGTTCTGGGTGTTAGCCTCCTCCAGCTGCCTACAGACACACAGACACAGACACAGACACAGACACACACACACACACACACACACACACACACGGATCTTTAAATCCCCAGTACGTCTGAGGGGAAATCTATAACGTAACACTAAAAAGCCTTACACCCAAACAAATGCTCAACCATACCACTACAAAACAATAATTGTATTTATATGGCATTTGTCCGATGGTGCTGTATGCGTACTTCAGGTGTAGAGGTTCTATAGACTGACTTCTGCATTGATGTGTGTGTGTGTGTGTGTGTGTATACTTCAGTGCAAGCAAATCTCTCTAGACTGACTACTGCATGGTCTCCATTGGGTGTCTCGGGTGATTAGGTTCTGATGCCCTTGTGGTGATGGGTGTGTGAGTCTCTCTGTGTGTGTGTGTGTGTGTGTGTGTGTGTGTGTGTGTGTGTGTGTGTGTGTCTGTGTGTCTGTGTGTCTGTGTGTCTGTGTGTGAGTGTGTGTGTGTGTGTCTGTATGTGTATGTCTGTGTGTGTGTATGTCTGTGTGTGTATGTCTGTGTGTGTGTGTGTGTATGTCTGTGTGTGTGTGTGTGTGTGTCTGTGTGTGTGTGTCTGTCTGTGTGTGAGTCTGTGTGTGTGTGTGTGTGTGTGTGTGAGTCTGTGTGTGTGTGTATGTGTGTGTTTGAGAGTCTCTGTGTGTGTGTGTGTGTGTATGTGTGTGAGTCTGTGTATGTGTGTGTGTGAGAGTCTCTGTGTGCGTGTGTGTGAGTGAGAGTCTATGTATGTGTGTGTGTGTGTGTGAGTGTTTGGCGGTGCCGACTGACCTCTCCGTGGTGCCCACTGAGCGTCTCAGGTGTTTGTTCTCCTCCAGCAGTAAGAGGATCTTCTCCTCGAGCGTCTCTGTGTGAGTGTCCTGCTGCTCCGCCTGTTTACGTCACACAGGTGTGTCACGGAAAAAGGGAGAGTGTGAGTGAGCCTCAGGCTGACTGTGTGTGACCCTAAGCCTGAGCTCAGTGGTGTGTGTGTGTGTGTGTGTCAACTACCTTAAGTCTGATCTCTTTCAGGGCCTCACTCTGTTCTGCACTTCTCCTGTGAGTGTGTGTGCGCCTGTGTGAGTGAGTGTGTGTGTGTGTGTGTGTGTATTAGTCAGTCTCAGGCTCTGTGTGTGACCCTATGCCTGAGCTCAGTGGTATGTGTGGGTGTGTGTGTGTGTGTGTGTGTGTGTGTGTGTGTGTGTGTGTGTGTGTGTGTGCCAACTACCTTAAGTCTGATCTCTCTTAGGGCATCACTATGTTCTGCACCTATCTTGTGAGTGTGTGTGTGCCTGAGTGAGTCTGTGTGTGTGTGTGTGTGTGTGTGTGTGTGTGTGTGTGTGTGTGTACATAAACTACCTTGAGTCTCATCTCCCTTAGGGCCTCGCTCTGTTCTGTGATCCTCCTGCGGTGGTTCTCCTCCTGCTCCCTGGCCTCTTTCAGCTGCTCCTCCGCCCTCCTCAGCGCCTCCCCGAGGGGCTCCAGCTCCCTCACGTGCCTCTGCACCTGCTCCACCTCCTGCTCGCACTCCGCCCGCAACCCCCGTACCTCACACTGAGACTCCACCATCTTTGCCTGGTACTCCTCCGACTCCTGACGAGTCTTCTGCACCTGAGGTGGAGGAGGGGGACAAGGAGGAGGACAAGGAGGAGGACAAGGAGGAGGAGGAGGGTGGGGCGGAAAGCACAAATGTATATTATTTTTTGCAGCGAAGATATTTGAGAGACATGGATCTCTCTGTTTCCTCAGGTACGATCATCCTCATTTCTATGCACCTTCTGTTTGTTTTGAGAGGCTTAGATGTCTCCAGGATGTAAATGTTAATACCACTGGTTAAGAAAAAGACAGTTCACTAGACACTACGTACACAAGTCCCCAGCCAGTAACCATCCTACATACAGGCTGTACAGCTTCTCCATAGGTCACTGATTTGGCCTAACCTGTGTTTTGTAGGCGTCCACCAGGTTCTCAAAGTCCTTGACGGTGCTCTTCAGCTGTTGAAGCTCCGACTGTGACACGCTCAGCCTCTCCTCGGTCCCAGAGAGGATGGTCTGCAAGCGTTGGTTTGAAAACACACACACACACACACACACACACACACACAAACACACACACACACACACACAACTTTTCACTGAACAACTGCATCTTACACTTCTACATACAGTTGGTCCACATATAGATCATTGTGTTTAATTTATTTGAAATACTAAACTAAGCTTCACCATCAGCCAGTGGATCATGAAACTGACGTCCTCTCGCTTGAGAGCGGGTACCTTTGATATTTAATGTAAATATGCAATTTGACTGATGTAATGAATGTAGAGTAATTCACTTCTCCAGGTGTGCAGGTGTGTGTGTGTTAGTGTGGAAGCTGAGTGCTCACCTTGAGTGTCTGGTTCTCCAGGTGTGCGTGGGTTAGTGTGAAAGCTGAGTGCTCACCTTGAGTCTCTGGTTCTCCAGGTGTGCAGGTGTGTGTGTGTTAGTGTGAAAGCTGAGTGCTCACCTTGAGTCTCTGGTTCTCCAGGTGTGCAGGTGTGTGTGTATTAGTGTGAAAGCTGAGTGCTCACCTTGAGTCTCTGGTTCTCCAGGTGTGCAGGTGTGCGTGGGTTAGTGTGAAAGCTGAGTGCTCACCTTGAGTCTCTGGTTCTCCAGGTGTGCAGGTGTGTGTGTGTTAGTGTGAAAGCTGAGTGCTCACCTTGAGTCTCTGGTTCTCCAGGTGTGCAGGTGTGTGTGTGTTAGTGTTAGTGTGAAAGCTGAGTGCTCACCTTGAGTCTCTGGTTCTCCAGGTGTGCAGGTGTGCAGGTGTGTGTGTGTTAGTGTTAGTGTGAAAGCTGAGTGCTCACCTTGAGTCTCTGGTTTTCCAGGTGTGCAGGTGTGTGTGTGTTAGTGTGAAAGCTGAGTGCTCACCTTGAGTCTCTGGTTTTCCAGGTGTGCAGGTGTGTGTGTGTTAGTGTGAAAGCTGAGTGCTCACCTTGAGTGTCTGGTTCTCCAGGTGTGCGTGTGTTAGTGTGAAAGCTGAGTGCTCACCTTGAGTCTCTGGTTTTCCAGGTGTGCAGGTGTGTGTGTGTTAGTGTGAAAGCTGAGTGCTCACCTTGAGTCTCTGGTTCTCCAGGTGTGCAGGTGTGTGTGTGTGTTAGTGTGGAAGCTGAGTGCTCACCTTGAGTCTCTGGTTCTCCAGGCGGGTGGAGGAGGCTTCTGAGGTCAGGCGATGGAGACGATCCAACAGGCCCTCCTTTTCCACACGGCTCTTATCTCCTGCAGTCTGTAGTTCCTCAGTCAGCTCAGTCACACGGCTGGAGGATGACACACACACACACACACACACACACACACACACACACACACACACACACACACACACACACACACACACACACACACACACACACACACACACACACACACACTTAAGGCCCCACATTTCTTGGGATCTGTTGGTTGTCCTTTACCAACTGTTTCCATCAGCAGTACGATATACACAACACACAAACACCAAATTTACTTTGCTTTCCTCTCTTCTCTTAACCAATCATCATTCAAGTTAATTGAATCAACTAATCAGGCAGAACATTAAATGTAGATAAAACACACACAAATTACAGTTCTTCAGTTAGGAAGCCAAGCGTATATTTAAACATCTGTAAGGTGTATCATTTGCATGATCTCAAAACCGTCGTCATTTCTCATATCCTCTCATAGATAGTTACAATTATTATCTCATAGATAAGTTCTATGACCCCTGCCTTCTGCCACTCACTTCTTGACAGCGATGAGCTCCAGGTCGTGCTTTTTCTTCTCTCTGGTCTCTCTGGCGTGGCGCGACCGCAGCTTCTCCGCGCTGGACAGGGCGTCGGTCAGCTGGGCCTCCTGGGAAAGGCAGCCACACAGGGAAATGACCAACTACTTTACAGCTCTATCTCTCTAGGTATTACCTGAATATAAACAGTAGTGTTTTCTTTTACTAGTACCCTTTTACACTTTATTCATAGAAGCAACAGGCTTGTTTCAGGAATAATATAATTCGTCATCTGATATAATTTAGATGAACTTCATGAATCCTTAAAGGTAGAGTCCCTGCTTCTAATCCCATACAATATTTTGGAAAATTCAGCGAATTGCTCTTCATGATCTTCTAGCTATCCATTCAGTGTCTACACTCAAAATCATTCCGATGTAAATGGGAAACAAAGATGGTGGCTCGGATGGAGCCATGAACAATCCCAGCCAATCAACTCCGTGCTTCAAGAGCAGGGAAGAGAAGGGTGTGATTTGATTGGCTCTTGAACTCAAATATCAACAACCTTTCATGCAACCGAAACTGTATTGCGGACTCTAGCTCTACCAACAAAGATTACAGCAGTTGTGTTCATGTAAATGTAATATAGTGTAACTGTAGCTATAAAAAAAATATATATATATATATATATATATATATATATATATATATATAAAATGCTCTCCAGCCATCACGTCCTCAGTCCCAGCACCCAGTGATGGAGTTGCAGTGACACCACCTCACCTTCTCCAGTAGCTCTGCGGAGAGCTGAGAGGCGTGGCTCTCGCTCTGCTCTGCCCGCTGCTTCTGTGATTGGCCGGTCTGCCGCAGCGCCTCCTGGTCCACGTCACGGTGCTGCTGTAGCTCCCGGATCTGCTCCTGGAGGGCCTGCATCTCCTCCCGCTGCTGCTGCAGGGCGCCCTCCATCCCCTGACAGACAAGGGAAAGAACACACACCAAACGTGCTCAGAATCAGACCGATAGACAGACAATGGACAGAGACAGGAGAAAAGGATCGATAAACAGAAGAAATAAAGAGTAAAAAAAAAGAAAGAAAACAAAGCATAGAGAGCTAAGAGGTGGCATCCTTGTGAGAGGTTGTGTAAGGGGCCGGAGAGTTTGTGTTAAGGGCCTGAGAGGTTGTATTAGGGGCTTGCCTCAATCTGTGCTCCCAGATGGTCGTTCTCTGCCTCTTTCTTGCGTAGCTGTTTCTGCAGGTGTCCATGAGTCGTCTCCAGAGCCTTGGACAAATATCTAGAGCTTTTTGCAATGTCCTGTGAAAGATCACAAAACAATACTCAGAATCAGAAAACAAGATAAAATGAAGACCATGAAAAAAACAGACTAATCTACCTCTTAACTGGTAACTTCAAAAAAAAAAAGTCTGCCTCATTATCAGTCAGTAATGTCCAGGTTGAGATGTTCTACCTTTTCCCCGTCCAGCTTTTCTGTTATTTGATTGGCCTCTCTCATTTTGGTATTGAGTTGAACCTCCAGTCGCTAGGGAAACAAGGGGTCAAAGGTCAGTCACATAAACATCTGCCCAACACATCATACAGAAACTCACACTATGGAAAATGGTGCTTTTCATGTAGATTCCCATATCGAACTGGCAACAGTCTTTCTTAGGGGAGAAATATTCTCATATTTAGCTTGTTTATTTTATTCCTTAATGGCGGTGTGACTTCAATGTAAGACAGTAGGTGTACGGGACCCACCGTTTTCTCAGCTTCAGATTCAGCCAGCCTCTTCAGTAGTCCCTCCTTCTCGTCTATCACCCGCATCGCATCCGTCTGCCAAACCCAACAAGGAACAACACTCATGTTACTAAGACTTTACGGGCTTACATGATAGAAACTAACAATAAAGTAACGCCAAACCTATACAACATACAGGTACAATGTATTTCCTCATATATAACAGAACATAACAACAGGATATAATAGAATTGTTAACTTTTAATTATATCATATTTTTATATTCATTTTTGCATGCATATATACAGCAAGTGTGCATCTGTAGATGTATCTTTGTGTATTAATGTACTGCATGTGTGTGTGTGTGTGTGTGTGTGTGTGTGTGTCATTGCATCCATGAGTGCCTGTGCTGTGTGTACTTGTGGAAATGTGCTTACCTCTCGGCCATGCTGATCCCGTAGGAGTTGTCGGAGGGCGCGGTTGGTGTTCTCAAACGCCTCCAGCTTCTTGACCAGCCCCTCATGCTGCCGTCCCAGCAGGGCTGCGTCTGGCCTGGACAACTTCTTCTCCTGTGAGAGAGTACCGAGTCAAACCGCAACCACAGCCTACTAGTCTCCGTCAATGGGTTTCCAAGCGCTGAATACTGACTGACTGACTGACTGACTGACTGTTCATTGTGTGTCTCTCATGTTTTAAGTCTGGGCTTTATACTTGCTTTTTTTTTTTTTTTTAAGTGACCAAAAAATATATCAATCAAATGGCGTGGGTGTAAATGAGTGAGATCATGAGTCTGGACTCACCTTCTTCAGCTGACCAATCAGATCACGTAGAGCTGCCACCTGCTTGGCTGCCGCCTCCCCATCGATCTCGGCCTCCACCAGTTTCCTGAGCAGAATGTCTACGTCACTCTGCCCAGCTCCATCCTGCGCCCTGCGACAGTGAAGAAACAGAGAGCCCAGCTCAAGTCTGAGGCCACGGCTAAGCTCACTTTGGCCCTGCAACCTGGTATAATAATAACGCCCTTGTAACAGAAGAACCCACAGCCAAAATCTTCTCTGTCCAGGGACCCGGTGAAATACAGTGCTATTGTGAATTACTCCACGGCCACTGTCACTTATGCCTTAGGATGCAGGTTAAATAATCATTAAAAAGAGATCAGAAGGCCTAGATCCTTATCATCAAGGCAGAGGACCAGGACTGATCTTAGTGTGCACCTGACACTATTTAGCCCCTGTCCTACCAAATGTGCCCTGTCATTTTTTTTACTACATTTTGGGGCAACTGAACCAGAGAAGAACACTTGGTACTCCAATTCTGCAGTCTAGCAGATTGGGGCTATCTGATCCCCAGACCTTGCTCTCCCACCTGCTGGGCTCTGCGTCCTCCTGCATCTGCCCCAGCGAGTGCCTCAGGTCTGTGTTTGCTCTCCTGGACTCCTCCAGCTCCTTACTGGCCTCGGCCAGCTGCTCCTCTCGCACGCCAATCAATCGATGGCAGGCGTCCAGATGCTCAGACTGACGCTCTAGGAGCTGCCTCTTCTCCTGCAGATTCACCTGAGATGGCATTTTACATTTCAAAATATTATTTCACCAGTACAGGCCAAGAGAGCATCACGTTCTCTTATATAGATGTGAAAAAACAACAACAAAAAAACAACACACTTTAGATGTGAGAACACAAGCACTTAAAATCATTTGATTAGATCCACAACACAAACGCCTGAGGTGGTCTCCAAACAAGCTTTCATGCGATGCTTTGACAGTATGTACTGCAAACCAGGTTTGCACTGAGTCCCATAACGTGTTCAAAGTTCAATCACATAACTGTAAAACCACACAATTAAAACTGATACGGACCAACCTTTCTCATCGCTGGATCCACCTCTGACATGAGCAAGTCAGCCCTGTGGTCATATATCCCCTCCAACTCATCTTTGGACAGGTCAGCTAACCTCAGAGGAGGAGAGCCGGAGTCGGACTGGGGAACAGGAGTGATCTCCAAACAGTGGGAAGACCCCTGAGAGGCGGAAGAGATGCCTTAGCCACATTCACACAGGCAGCCATGACTTGTAGGGTGAAAGCTATACATGAGCAGACACAAGAGACAGACCAACCTCCCACTGGTAGTGATCCCGAGGGGCGGTGTTCTTCCCAGGCGGTATCCAGGGCACCCTGGCCCTCACCTTAGCAGTGGTCCGGAGAATCCCCTTTGGCGGGTCATTCTATTGACCATGATGTATTTATGAGAATGGATTGTGGACATCATATTGTATGGATAAGTTATAGACATACCATGAGCCCTCTTCAGTCAAAACAAGATCTAGATGGCTGATAAGTGTCCACTGCTCTGAAATCTACAGAATTGTTACTCACCTGATGCGACTGGGAGGCAGTGCAGCTTTGACCCCTCTTCAGGTGAACATGGACGGCCGTGGATTCGGGGACATGGACGTGAATGGGTGGCGAGTGGGACCGTGTCTTCATCCCTGATTTTCAGTCAAGATACTGCCAACACTGAAACGTTGTCTCGAATAAAACGATGACTGTTCAACTGGCTTGCTAACGTTTTTATGAGCAAATCTACGTATCGACTGATAAACGAGCTAAAATATCTAGCCTGCAAGCTATTACATAATATGTTGCTATATTTGCAACAACTAACTTCAGCTAGCTAATTAACATTAGCTTGCTTGCTATCAGTTTGGCTTTGAAGCTGTAATAGCTAACTAGCGTATCGATACCAAGTTATCCTGGATGGTCCACAGAAGGCTTCGCTCATTGATTTGTGATGTTTACTAGCTGACGAAACTTACGTACAGTAATTTTTCATCCACATTATACAGAAAAAAATATTAAGTTAGCTAACGTAGCCTACTGTTGCTTCAATGTTTACTAAAGACTGCGCGTTGATTACTCCTGTTGCTTCCCAAGCCACGCTTGCTTCGCGTTTATTGGTTGGTTCAAACGTCTTCCTGCAGCCGTTGCCGTTGGCTACGAGACGTTGCCCTGGGAACGGTAGTAACTTGCTAGCGTTCTGGAAAACATGGCCATCGTGAAATACATTTTGATGATAAAAACGTGTTAGTATGTTAGTCAGGAATTACGCGAAACCTTAATAACAATTTAATTAATAGTCTCTTTAAATTTTAAAGTGTTTTAACTGCTGTCAGAAATGTGATAAAATAATTTCTATAAACAACAGAAATGTAGCCTCAACTAAAATGACACACTGCACCATGGTATTAGAGGTGTCCGTGTTAGATAGCTGATTGGCATCTATTTCTGTCACAGTGGTTTGTATAAAGCCATGGCGGTATGGTCCTGTCTTCACACTCGTTCTCTTGAGTATACACACCAGTGTTCATGGTGGAGTGATATTACAAATACAATCAGACGATTAATTGCAAGAAGTTTCAAAAAGATGTTTCTTTTGTATCTTTCCCTATCTTTAATTGTGTGAAGCTTCCGTGCAGATTTCGTACATGTTCCACAAATACCAATGCATTGGTACTCAATTGTGTTTTATTGAACCTTTTACAACTGGAAATAAATTACTCCTTTAGTACTTTTCCATGGGTGAATGCATAGAAATAAACAATTCCTAGCCCATATGTAACAATGGTTTACCAATCTGGTTCCCCCTTGTTTGTTAAAATGCAAAACCTATCAATTATCAGTGTCATAACCAAAAGCAAGTACACCAGTCGATACTTTCTTCAGTTGTATTATAGATCAGAAACAGGATAATTCATATTCACACAACACCAGTCTTTTGAGTGATAAATTCTGAGTCCTGATTTCCCTAATGAGAGGTAGACATAAATGAAAATACAGAAAACTGATGTCATTCCCCTATTGCGATGAAGTGTTATTCAATGGCATTTGAAACAATGGAAAAATCATTGAAGGAAGCAAAGCCAACAGAATATAGCCATGGCAGCTAGAGGAAAGGCAACTGCATGTAGCCTTCATCCTTGCACAATGCATTAGTTCAATCTATTCCTGACCTTGCCTCTAGAAATTACCGAAACCGTTTAATTTAACTAATAGAAACTGTAACCTTATTAAACTTCAGCTGTGAAGAGGAAAAACAGTTGGAAAACAATTGCATTTGACAAGAATGCTAAGACTGTACGGTCAGGCCTAACTCTATGGTAGGTGCCATCTGAAATCAAGTCCTTAGAATACCCTTTTAAACGCCACCCCAGAGACTGGTGCTTTAATTACCACACATTAATTCATAAACTGGCTGATTTTGGGTGCATCTCAGAATTCCTCAAATGCATAGCAATCACATTGGATTAACATCGGATAATATTTGGAGACTTTGGATTCTTTTGACAAATTAAATTATTGTTCATGTTTTTCCCTTATAGCACATCTGAATTGTAGCTTTTCGCAAGTGTTTTGGAGGGGCATGGACAGCTTCCAAAGCAAGCCACTGCAGAAGGAAAAACATAAATTGTGCACTGCTATTGCAAATGCTTTAGCATCTGGTGGCGTAAGTCCATTTTCACGTACGTCCCATCTCAGTCACATGACCAGTGTAACGTCAATGCTTTGCTTTGTTTTGATGCGTGGCCTTCTCCATGCGCCTGTACCACGGCTTGATCTTGGTGTTCTCCATCATGTCATTAAACGCCAGCGGGCTGCACTCCATCACTCCCAGGACACCAAACACTGCCTACACAACACAAAAGATGATGCATAATGGGTAGGCACGCCATATAACGTTCCATTCATACATTTTTTTGAAATGTTATGTCAGAAAGTTATTTTGATAGTTGATCATTTGCAGTTGTAAACAGGGCTTTGCTTCCTTGTTTAGCTGGAGTCGTGTTGTATGTAACCCTGGTAACAGAGTGAGAGTAGTGAGCCATCTTATTATGGGATACAGCCCTGGCAACGCCAGCCATGAACCTACATGCGAACATGCTTTTTGGAGACTACAGGCTAGTGTATTCAATCTCCTGTACTCTAATCTAGAATCTGTTCTTCCATGCAGAAGAGACCAGAGAGACCCACTGGTGAACCACTCCCTCATGTCTCCCCGGGGAAGAAAATTCACCACTGTAGTGTGCAGCTCTCTTTGAAGCAACGTGCTACTGATCTCCCTGTGGGTTATACAAAGTGCCCCAGCTCTCCTGTTCTTTGGATTGTTACACCATGCTTTTTAATTGCTTAACTGCTTGACTGTTCTCTCCCTTGTACGTCGATTTGGACAAAAGCGTCTGCTAAATGACTAAATGTAAATGTAAATGGATTAGGAAAACACCAACTGAGGAAGTCCTTTCTGAGCCTCCTCATTCAGAACCACATGAACAGCCCCTCTGTTCTGCAGATATGGTCTTTAGTCTTTAGAGTCCACTGGGAGCCTGTGCAAGACTTCCGGTTGTCTGAGGAGGAGGACGTCTCATGATAAAGATAATGACACAGATTAGCTTGGTGTGCCCTCTAGTGGCATCTACTGGGAATTAAGTGTCACCAGGGGAACAGCAAAGATTTTAGATCCACCCATCTAATATAAAATCGATGGAAATCTTACAACATTCACATTCATGTAAATACAACATTCACATCTATTTAAATACAACATTCACATCTATTTAAATTTAACAACACAGACAAAAAAGTGGTGTAACTGACCCCCACCCTTTTTTTTTCTTTTGAAAGACAAAGTGTTCAAACGGGTTTCTGTTCCAATTGAAATACGGATTTGCCTGGCTAGCCTTCTGTGGCTTAAGTGTTTTGGTTTTCTAATGTTTGGGGCGACTAGGCTACTTATGACAATGAATATCTGTACTGTAAGTCGCTTTCAATAGAAGCATCAGATTCAGAACCACACAAGTTAGAGTCAGACCAAGCTACAGGTTTCCCCAGAGCAGACTACGGTCTTACCAGATCTGCCAGGTTGGGCTCTTCCCCTCCCATAAACTTCCTCTCTTTGCCGATGGCTGCCACCCAGTCATTGGCAGCTTTGTACAGGTCCTGTCTCACGTCATTCTGCAGGTTGTGTCTGTGTGGGTGAGAGGATCATGTTATACTGAGCTGCAGAGGAAGGACACCAACCTGACCAAAAGGACAGAGCCTATCTTGGAAGCAGAGAACAACAACAGTGATACATTGTGTGAAATTAATTAATTTCTGTGTCACATTTCTGTGTCTTGACACAGAAAATGAAAAAGCGCTGCTTGAGAATTAGCAACAGATATGAATCACATATTACATGTAACATAATGCGACGCCAGTGAGAGAAAAAAAAAGGCCACAGCCAACATCACGACTATGACTTGAAGATAAATACACAGAGGCGACAGTGGCACTCACCTACTTTTGAGCCTCTTCGAAATGAGCCACATGGCAGCAGCACCCACATACTTGGCAAAGAAGCCCTCAAAGGTGCCAAATTTGCCCTCGCGCACGATGTAGTCGAAGGATGTCAAGGCCTCGGTGGGTGTGCGGTAGACGTTGGGCGAGATGAGGTGAACCAGCCAGTCATCTGCCCACTTGCGCCATTTTATCTCCTCTCTGTGGGACACAGCACAGGCGTTCAGACAAACCACAATGAGGTCAGTTTGAACATACAGCCAACAGGGGGATGCCAATTCACTGGTAGGAGATCATGTAAATGGTCAATGGTAAATGGACTGCATTTATATACGCTTTTCTACCACTCAAAGCACTTTACACATTAATGCCTCAGACATCTACCCAATCAAACACAGATAGCAGAGGCTACTATCTAAGTTGCCAACCTGCGCGTCGGGGGCAGTTGGGGGTTCAGTGTCTTGCTCAAGGACACTTTGATACTTGGTGAGGAGGAGTCGGGATCGAACTAGCAACCTTCCAATTGCTAAATGACTCCTCTATCTCCTAAACAGCAGTTTCATTTAGACAGTTAATCTGGCAGACCTCTGCTAGATAAGACAGGTCTATATATCAATGCTGATGGCAAGAGTGGACTGGGATGACAGGCAAATGTACAGGAGAGAAGGCTCCTTAACGCTCCAGTGAAGTTGAGTCTTTGGGTTCACGTTAATAAAGACTTCAGTAATAAAGAAGCTGTAAGATGGCTCAGTGCCAAAACATGTCTAATTTCATATGCTTCCAATAAATCAATAAGAAAGAGTATACGCTTGAGAGTGCGTTTTTTCTTTCTTTATGACTGCTAGATGATCGTGTAGCGGATATTTTTAGCCAGTGTGACACATAGTGCAGATGTATACATTTTAAACCCTTCTCTGCAAGTGAAGCTACATTTACTACACACTGTTAACACAAAGATGTGCACTCACTGTTTTAACGTTGACATAACTCACTATGCTAAGTGCATAACACAACGCATGCAGTAACTAGTGGGCTGATGGAATGGAACGGATTCACCTACATCCTTGCTCCTTTTTCTGGGTACAGCTTCTCTTCCTCTCCGCCCGCCACCATGATCCAGTACTTGTTGTTGTACTCTACCACCTCCTTCCCACTGTCATTCTTCGACGTCATCTTTGGGTAACACTCGAGAATCTGAGAAATTGTTTTCTCCCTGTCAACGGCATTTACAAAATGTATTAAGCTCAAGCATTGATGAGTTGGCAGAAAATGTATAAGAAATATATAGATTGACGCAGCAGAAACAGTCTTTTTGTCTCACCTGCTAATTAGGGAGGTTCTCAAAGTACTAATAATGACAGATGAATCGTTCAGTTGCTGATGGATAGAACACAACAAAGTGTGAAACAAGTTCTTCCAGGCTCTATATATGTATTCAAGTGTGCTTTTAATATGTAGTTTATCCTGCTTATTCTTGGGGTAATAGAGGAGGGTGCGGTAGACTTAACGTGTAATGGCATGACAATGCTTTAGTTCACCTTCAGAGCCTGTACACTCACAGACTACTTGTATTTCAATGTTTGAGGGACCAAGACAAGTTTCACAACCCTGACATGTTTGTGGCTTACCATTGTGTCATTCACCATCAAGATGGGGACCTTTCTGTAGCTGGACCACTTAATCTCCTTCCGCATGACTGGGTTAACCTCCACAATCTCATATGGGAGACCATGGTAGTCCAGGAACGCTCGCACCTTACTGCAGAAGGGGCACGTCTTGTACTGGTAGAGGGTCAACTTCACTTCTGCACCGGATCCAGATGGCTAGGGAAAGTCACAGAAACAACAAATATCAAATCAGCCCTCGTTAACGATACCTATGTGCAAAGACACCAAACTGTGCATAAAATATATAGGTACTTGACTGAAAAGCTGGCTAACAATGTTATACTGTTCACTTCACCTCCAGCCGAGTTAGCTTAGAAACGTTACCGAGGCTGCAATCATGCTATTCCACAAGTTGGTCTTGAGATCAACACCATTACGAATTGAACCCATGTTAAACTTGTAATGCCCGTGAACAAATGTAAAACTTACTTTTGCCTCTTCTTCTGCAAGGTGACGCTGAAAAGTTAATTTAAGAGTCTGGTATAGACCCAGCCCACCACCGAGCAAAAACGAACATCCCAGCACCCTGACGCTGCGCAGCTGGGGGGTGAAAAAAGGATTAGACCGGAACCCCCCGGCACCGGTTCCGTATGATCGGTTAGATCCACGAAGAGTAATCCTCGGCACTGCAGCATAACTGTTCGCTGCCCGGCATGCTGGAGTCTCCAATACCAGCCTGCCGACCTTACCCAGCGTTCTCACACAGGCGGCTGCCATCTTGGATTTTACATAAACTCCCATGATGCAACGTCTACGTGAGTGAGAAGGGAGGGGGGCGTGGCCGTGGGTTCATGTCATAAGTAGCCTACATGCTTATCCGGGGCTAAGCATGGGACTTGCCTGGGTGTATTTAGGGTTATCGTTTCCAAATTCCTTTATTTGTAAATCTTCCCTTCCTCTCGTTACGCCCTTGCCCCACCTCTGATGAAATCTTGAAGTAAACGAGGAAATAGGCTATTTAATTGGCATCGAAGAGGCAACAAATCACTTCTAGGTTGTTGCAATTAACCAGTTTTATTCATCATCATCATTATCTTCTTTGCCTATTATACAAAATTCTAACTTTACAATTAACCGAGTTCTCCAATTAATTAAATTACATGTATTTATAAAGCACCAAAACAATACAATTATCTCAAGGCGCAATGATGCTGTGGCTGATGATGAGTCAGTGGGTTTACATGCTAGGAAAACCCAATAGAGTCTAGTGATTGGAATGCGATTGTAAGGCTATTGTTTACATTGTCTATGCGAATATTAAAATCTCCCTCTATGAGGAGTTTATCCAAGTTTATAACCAGGGTTGGTAGAAAGTCAGAAAACTCAAATACTTAAACTAAATCTTCAGCATAGGGGCCAGGTGCTCTGTGTAGTGTCACAAGAGTGACTGAATTAATGGTTTTCCAGTTTGGGTGTGCGGTACGAGAACTTTAAATTATTTGAATTTAAATTAAAGTCTTTGGGAAATACCTAAGTTGGCATGGAATTGTTGCTACTCCACGTCCTGTACTGCGTGGCATGTAGCTGCCTGTTAACATGAATTGGAGGGGTAGACCCGTTCAAGACCCAACTTTCGGTTTGTAGTGGTAGCGTTGGCTACCATAAATCCATAAATCAGGCTAAATGCGTTATCACATGAATTCCAACCAAAATAGAGTACAGTTGGATACAATTTGTTATGGCGCAAAAGAAAGACACTATGGCACACCAGCAAGTAGGCTATTATTCATATAAATCAACCTTTTGAAAACAGCATGCTGAGAAGGAAGAGCTTCTTTACATCAAGGTTACCACTGTGTTACCAGCAATATAGAACGCCTACCATACTTCACCTTGGCTTATACCTAACGCATTTACCTTGGCCTACACCTAACGCATTCACCTTGGCCTATACCTAACGCATTCCGAAATCTTTGCCCATAAGCTCCAAAAGGAAACACCATGCCCAGTAACCACAGACATAAGACCCATCTCTAAAAAGACTTTTGCACAGGGTGCTCTTGTGTTTCCTCGCTCATAGGTCCTCTGTCCTAATCTATTCCCTCCTCGTCTCCTCTGGCAGCGATTAGAGCAGTGCTTCGAACACTTTGAATCATTTCCAGGGCACGAGCTGGAGGACTGAGGAAGGAGGAAGCATGCAAATGATGATATGGAATGGGATGCGAAGCCGGGCCACTGTGAGTGGAGAGCCTTCGTCTCGGGGCCCAAGGCCGAGATGTCTGCCCGGGTCGGCCGCTGCTCTGGACGACTGGAGTGTGTTTGGACTGGAGTGTGTTTGGACAGGGTGACGGCACTCTTTGTCACAAGTGTCTCTCTGCTGGCGCCGACCTGACTGGCAGCCGCAGCATGCAGGATCCTCAGGGGTGGGCATGGCTTCACAGTGGCAACCTTGTGTTTGCGTTTGCAGTGGCACAGAGGATATACTAGAGGGGTTGGGGGTGGAAAACACAATGTGAGGAAACATGAGAGCCAAGGCAGGAAACCACAGAGATGAGCCCACACAGTCTATTTCCAGAGTGATGGAAAGGGCCATGAGGCCAGGAGGCCAGGAGGCCAGGAGGCCAGGCCTTAGGCTGTTTTGATATTATAATTTAGATCATAGTCAGTTCATGGTTATCGACCCTACACAAAGAATATGAAGTAATACAGTCAAACTCGCTGCAAACCACTGAAGAAGCACCAAGTTCTTAGAGTGGTGCACAGAGATATGAGATTACTGATGCCACAAAAACCAGTGGAATTATCTACCGGCTGAATGCTTTTACCAACATTGGACATAGGGTGGCACTGTTTACCTTTCTGACAGACAGACACACAGACACACACACAGAAACATGCATATGAACTCCCCCTCCACACACACTTACAGAACCACACATATACAGACACACTCACACATACATATATATATATATATATAGATAGATAGATAGATAGATAGATAGATATGTATATAAATAGATGGACAGATAGATAGACACACACACAAACACACATATCCCTCTAGCCTGCCTGTCTGTGTGTCTGTCTACCTACTTGTCATTTCTCCCTTTATCTCTTAGAAGATGTACTTATCGGATCAAGAATGGCTCACTATGCCTATTTAATTTGCAGGAATATTCATCCATCCAAGAAAGACCATCAAATGTTCCTTGAAAATTGCAATACAATTTGGCCTTGAAGTATTCAAGTGGAAATCATGGGGAGGAGTGCCCAACCTGAAAAGAAAAACATATGACGTTTATTTCCCCCATGCACAGACCTGCATCAGAGCTGATCAAATCACACAGCAGTAGCCGACTCAAGGCCAGACCCGCTCCAGACTAAGTGCGAATAGTTTATCCAGTTTATATACATGTCAGTCATTTACTCCTTCCTTGTCTCAGTGTCACTGAACTACCACCAGAGGAAACCTAGACAGCAGCTTACGGCTGGTTTTTTGCACTGATCTTTACATCATGTGGAGGAATAAGCATGACAAGGATATTCTTGGCAGGGAGGCGCTCTTTCCCAGGAAGCAGCCCAGTGGAAGACTGAGAGCCTAGAAGGAAGGGAAACCCTCTATTGTCTTAATGTAGACCCCCCATCTCCATGCAGGTAAACAAAAAGCGTGAACCCGCAGAGAAAGCACCAACAACAGCCCCGTGTTTTACATCTGAGACCCTCCGCTGTTACATAAGCTAAAAGGAAACCTTTCTGTTGCCATGGCGATGTGAAATAGGTAGGAAGGATGCGGTCAGTGCAAGTGAACTGGAGGCATGGCAGAAAATGGATGTCGAGGAAATGAGTGTTTGGAATGTTATTCTACTTCTTTGAGCTCAGCAGTGGTGGATGTGCGTCATCCATGCGGCTCCATTCTGAGTTCAGTGACTCAGCTATAATTACAGTCCAGGCCACCTATGACCTGTAGACCTTTTTGAAGACTCATATTGTTTTGAGTTATTGGTATTTGTTATTGTTATTGTTTCTTTTGTTCTTTTCCATGAAATGGAATCCTTTCCGAGGTCAGATGTCATCAGCACTGTCTGTGAAAACCGACTGAAGTCCCTCTATACTTAGAAGCATGGCATTGAAAGCTAACTGCTTACCATAGATACAGTGGCAATCCTATTTCACATGATTATAGTATTTTAAATCAAACTAATTCTTTAATATTAAGAGGCTGTAGGACATATGGGGCCTTAATTCCAGACAAGGGGCAACAAGTAATGTCTGCACAATGCTCACACACGCCTCACGATAGCTTTAGTTCATGCGCGACGGACTTTGCTCGTTGCTCATTGATTTGCTCGTTCCCTGTCAATGATATTAGGGCCCACGTTGTTTATTGTTTGACATGTTGGCAGGGA
>NC_045158.1:21669920-21687420 GCF_900700415.2 Clupea harengus | reverse complement strand
ACACCTGTTCTACTGGAGCCCGTCCATCTTTACCGCCACACCGCCATGATTCACACAATACTACCAATAACCACATCAGTAATAACAAAGATACTACTACTACTACTCCAATAGTACTTATAATAATGATATAATGTAATGTCAATATATATAGTTAAACAGAAATATTTTGAGTTTTTAACTTGTCTTTTTTAGATGATCCTGCAAATAGATATTTAGTCTTTAGGCATCAGTGTGTGGTGTTGTAATTAGGCAAACATTTGGGAACAAGAGGTCAGAGTTCAGTTTGGGGACAGCTGATTGGTGGTTGACTCTTGTGACTGTGCTGTTTCTGCTCTTTGTAGCAGTACTGCATAGGCCTTTGAGTTTGAGGTTTCCATCTATTGTATAGGCCTGCTGCTACTGTGTGTGTGTGTGTGTGTGTGTGTGTGTGTGTGTGTGCTCTGCCCAGTGGATGTGTGGTCGTGTGCGCACGCGTGTGTGTGTGTGTGTGTGTGTGTGTGTGTGTGTGTGTGTGTGTGTGTGTGTGTGTGTGTGGGTGGGTGTATGTGTGTGTGTGTGTGTGTGGTGTGTGTGTGTGTGTGTGTGTGTGTGTGTGTGTGTGTGTGTGTGTGTGGTGTGTGTGTGTGTGTGTGTGTGTGTGTGTGTGATAAAGAGAGAGAGAGAGCTGTAGAATTGTCAATTGAAACACTACTGTGAAACTGTGGTAAACCACCTCCCGCGTATTCACTGGACATTTTGTTCAGTGTGTGTGTGTATGTACTGTATGTGTCTGTCTGTCCGTCTGTATGTGCGTGTGTGAGTGTCCATGGGACAGAGTGTTCCCTCTGAAGAGTGTTTCCCCGGTGGACGCGGCCTCATTTGCATGATGATCAAGCTGAGTGTGCTGACGACTGGGGCAATTCAATTACGGCAAAGCCAAACTACCTCCATCCATTTTGAGCACCAATCACGCCCCTGTTAACCCCAATTTCACAGCTGGGCTTTGATTTGTTTTCTGTTGTTTCGCACTCATCGCTCTCAACGACAACAGACAGTCTAGGCTCTGAGAGAACAGTTCAACAGCCATAACTCATCTTAACACGTTATGTTTGCTTTTTTCACACTTTATTTATGCTCTTTTTCTAGCTGCCATTTTCAGTGTATGGATAATACGAGTGTACCAGAAGAGCCGTTGATTCTGGCTGCGTTCTGTCACAAATCGGTCTGGGTTCTGCCCCAAGTGTGTCTGGGTTCTGGCCCAAGTGTGACACACACTAGGAAGGTCGGCTGCCATCTGGCTTGTGTCTGCACTGCAGAATAATAAATCTGATGTAATGCTGACTGTGAGTCTAGAAAGCCTCTGAATCAGCCCTTGTTTTCTCAACAAGAGATCTGGGATTACTATAGTTTAAACATAGCCTGGGCTGTGGTTTGTGTGGAGACTCAGGACAGATTAACACTTTACAGATTAACAGATTCACTAACCAGAACATCACTGATCTCCAACCAATAGACATTGAGACATTTTCAAAATGTATGTTTCCAATTATTTGCTTTTTATAGTTCGATGCACTGGCCTACGGCAAGTATGGCTGCAAGGCATGTTTTCCTTTGAAACGAACAACATTTGTAAGGCTACTCCACTATATCATGTAGCCTACTGTGTGCATAGTTGGTGGATGGTATGAATGCCCATGTGGAGCTGTGCAACTTCTCGGCCTGTTTCTTCCCACCACTGCCCTGCGCAGATGTTGAGGCTGTGTCCGACGTCACTCTTAATCAATGCGCTGAGAATGTAGCTCAGGGAGTTCATAGTTGCAACAGCCGTTGTGAGAAACAGCTGCTGTAATTCTTCAGAGCCACCGAGAGGGATATGTGGCTCGTGGTTGTGCCAAAGCGTCACCTGCTGTTTGCGACGATAGACGTTTCCTTTCCTACCACTGGGGGGCAGCAACAACCAATTCCAATAGGCGAACGGAATTCCACCACAAAATATTACAAACGTGACGTCCATAGGCAATCAGACTAATTAAATTCTCTTTTCCAGTTGTACAAAATCATTGAGGTCTGAGTTAAAAGTGAATAATATATTCAGCCTCAAATAGTCTAAATGTGCTTAAGGGAGAAAGAGAGCCAAGGCACGGCAAGGCAAGAGTATTTATGTAGCGCATTCATACACATTGGTTATTGTAATTCAAAGTGCTTTACAAATGAGAAGATAAGTGAACATGGAAAAATACGAGATTCAAAATAGCTATAAAAAAGCATGGACAAAAATAAATAAAAAGCTAAATAAAAAGTAGAGTGTATTCGATCACTTAACAAAAAGCATCTAAGAACAGTTAGGTCTTAAGCCTAGATTTGACACTGGCTACAGTTGGAGCACATTTAATGTCATCAGGAAGTTGGTTCCAGAGCTGAGCAGTATAGCAACTAAAGGCTGTTTCACCATGTTTAGTTCTGACAGTGGGTCTTACCAACAGTTCTTTCCAGTGATCTGAGATGTCTAGCAGTTGTGTCTGGCTGAAACATATCTGAATGGTCCCATGAAGTGATTCAGAAACAAGCAGCAGTGCTTTAAAGTCAATTATGTGACTTGCTGGAAACCAGTGTAAGGACTTCAGTGTTGGAGCAACATGGTCAGTTCTTTTGGTTTTCATAAGAACTCTAGCAGCTGCATTTTGTACAAGCTGAAACTGTTTGATGATCATTTTAGGAAAGCCTGTGAAAAGACCATTGCAGAAGTCAACCCTGCTGGAGATAAAGGCATGAATGAGTTTTTCTAAATCATGTGTGCAGTTACAAGGCCTCCAAGTTTGGCTATGTTTTTGAGATGGTGAAAATCTGATTAAGTTAGTTGCTTTCATGGTTGTTAAAACTGAAATCACAATCAATGAGAATGAGAGAGAGGGAGAGAGAGAGAAAAGAGAGAGAGAGAGAGGGAGAGGGGGGAGAGAAAAGGGAGAGAGAGAGAGGGAAAGGGAAAGAGAGAGAGACAGAGAGAGAGAGAGAGAGAGAGAGAGAGAGAGAGAGAGAGAGAGATGGTGAATAAATCAGTGGCACAGATCATTTGGATACAGAAAGGACTGTGGGGAGCAAATGACCTTTTCTGAAATGAAGACTAATTAAGTTATTACCCTGCATGCCATTTTCAAATGTCACTTGATTTGATTACAGAAACAAATATTGCACAGGCCTAACAGAGGTCCATTGGCTGGCGAAGATGAGATAAGTAGTGAAGTCAAGTCTCATTTATTGAGATAGCACATTCAAAAACAACCAGAGTTTTGCCAGATTGCTTTCAAGTCGAGATGAATCAACTGACAATAAAAATAAACAAGAATGAAAAAGTAGAATAAGAGATTAAAAAGACTAAAACCTATAAATATTCATTGGTTTATATTGGATATAATCTAAATGTAAATTATATACATGTATACAAATGCATGGAAATTATTTAAAATATTCTTTGTTCTTCATCAGTTGCATTTTTTTTACAGTACATTTACTTTTTCACTGAATTCCAGTTTATTTTCCTGTGCATTGAGGAATTAAACATTTTGAAAATGTATACTTGTGTTGTTTCTTTATATTGCATTCATCATGTAAAAAGGTTGTTCTGGTGAAAAACCATAAGCGCTATAAAACAGGTTTTATGGTAGTGTTTTGAATTGATCTCGCCAGTTTGTAATGGCTATTTTTGTAGGGTACGTGTATTTGATGGCTTTTGTATGATGTCTGAAGGCAAAGTTTGGTTTAGGTGTAAGATTACATTGATTGGAGAGTTTGGTTTTGTGGAAATTTGAAGTTTGTGAAAATGAGTGTGCAGTTATGCATTTGTGTTTTGGAAAAATTTAGTTTTAGGACGATAGTTTTAAGAAGTGTGACTTGGCAATCAAGAACAATTGTAACAATCAGATTACAGTTCGGTAAACCAGAGTACAGTCTTTTCCCCTTGCATATGAAACTCTATACCAAACGATCTCCCATGTAGGAATCACATTGGCAGTTACTGACTTGTTGGCCTGCATCACTTTTAAAAATTAGACTTTGAAAGCGCGGTCGCTCTGTAGCCTGGACATTACACCTTGTTCGGTGAGAGGCACGTCCTACTGGTTTACCAAGTCGGAACCCTTACCTGCTTACGTTGCCATGAAAGTGACATCATTGTTCCTCCTCCGGCACGCTGCGTCGTGGATAAACCCAACTGGGCGGAGTTTCTACGGGCTTTCCCTGAGTTACCTACTTCAAGCACTGTCACTAGAAGCAGTCCGGTACACTCACTCTCTGCCAGTAAACAAGTACAGTGACAGTCTAAATCGAATAGCGGTATTATGGGCAGATATATTCGGTAGATTGTGGAAGTTTGGCGTTGTGTTTACCCGCTTTCTAGCGCGTTAGGGCTGTGTTAGTAACGGCATCCAGGCACCTATGGTGTACTTGATGGGGATGCAACCGGAGGGTTATCGCGCTCGGCGGCGCTCGTCGGTGGATGAGCTATTCGACGCGGGCGCATGGAAGATCCGGAGTATTTGGGACGGGGTGAAGTTGGAAATCGCGTGTACAGAGGAGAACCCCGTGGTTCTGAACAGTTTCACTCATTTGGACCCTGACCTGCCTATTCTGGAGGTAAGGCGCCGCATGCCGTTTGAAAATACCGTTGATTCCCTTGGAGTGGTTGTTTTGAGTGAGACATATATTACAAACAACTTATATAGGTATGTCTTCTGAATATGTAATTTTATTGTCATCTGATGTTTACGAATCATGGACTCAAAAGGGTATATTTGTGTTTGTGGGACATACTCCTACTGCCTTCATTCACTCAGATGCGTTCATACATTCAGATGCTTCAATGTTTCTGTAATCTTAAGGAGTTTCTGAATAATGTAACCTACTCAGAATTATAGGATTAGGATAGTTGTCTGAGTTTACTTTGTGATCACACTGAACATCTTAAGATGACCACATCATCATCAGCAGTATTACAACGATTGTGTCAGTTTATAATCGGACACACTAGGTGACTAATGCCTTTTGAGAACTCATCTTCTGGAAGATTAACAGTGTTCCTGTGAGTTCTGTTTGGAATGTGGATATAATTTATGCAGATTTACCTCAGGGTTCCATTCTGGCAAATCTGGCCAATCAGAGCGCTCTAGTGCCTTGAGTGACAGCTCCTTGCTGACCCACATGTGAGGGAGGCAGAAGCCTAAGAGGAGTTTTTCTCCTCAGGAATATCTGCTGATGTTCCCTCTTTCAGCCGCCAACTTTCCTCTCCACAAACCCAGGCAAGGAAAAACACAGCCTGCACCCTGGGCTCTGGAAATAAAATAATCAACCAACCTCAGATATTATAAGAAAACACAGCCTAAGGTGCCGCAGCTTTTCAAAAAAAAGAAAATAAAGAGAAAGCGAGAAAGTCATATTTTTCTGTACATTAACCCTTTCTAACTGCAATGACTGAGATGTTAACAGTATTACCAGCTACATCAGTAGCACAATGAGACAACACACAGTGTTCCTTGCAGGCAATTACAAAATGGCGGATCATTAATCAAATGTTCTGTGCCTTACATAAGACCCTCTGTAGGATTACATGAGGACAAGCAAAGACTGAGGATCCACTGGCTGTTTCAACGTCATTCACATGCCATTTTTTTTTGTTTTCTGTAAATATCCGCATAGATTAACTTTTAAATCAACCTACAGTACGTAGTAACTACGGCATTTCTGTGGATCCACACTTCCTCGACTACAGTGGTCACACCTCTGTTTGTGTTTATTATGAGGCATTGTATTCAGAAAAGTGGTAAACAAGCTAAACTAAATAAGCAGTTACCTGTGACCCAGTTTACGCCTGTTATGCCAACACACACACACACACACACACACACACACATGCCACTCTTGAACAGATGGAATGCCTTTTATGACACTGGCCCTTTGATCAAATATGGCATCTCAGGCATACGAGTCCTGCTGTGACTAACACCAAGAGAAGGTTCTAGTGTCTCTGCCATCAGTAGATCTTTCTCTCTCCTCTCCAGATCTAATCCACTCTCATAACACAATTAGCTAACAGCTAATCCCACCCCCACTGTACCGGGCCGCACAGCTATTCTTAACCCGGTCAGGCCTGGCTAACGGCTTCTGCCTTCTACGCACAGGGTGGAGGCTGGGGACTGATTAGTCATGGCCATGCATAGACGCATGTGTACTGTACTGTACGCAATGCTCTCACTCTCACTCCCACTCCCTCTTATCCTAATCATTGGCTTTGAGGGGGTTCAGCGATCCATCAATCTGTGTCCTGGAGGTGTGCACTTGACCCCTTGATGAACCTTGTCTTACTCATGCCTAGCGACACAGAGGCCTTACAGTGCCAGTGCCAGCGCCGATGCTGTGGCCGGGTTAGAGAATGAAAACTAGCCCCCTGTGCGGCAGTGAAGGCCGTCACAGCTCAGTGCTCCGAGGAGCTCAGCGGTGGCCGCGTTGGATTTATGGGTCAGTGGCCCTCCCTGGCACAGCGGACCAGACGCTAATGAATCTCAGGAGAGGTTGGCTCCCCCCTGGCCCTGGCTCAGTTCTGGCATCTCCGCCCCCCCAGCTCTCCATCTTCCCCAATATTAAATTACACTTTCAGGAGGGTCGGTGGAACGAAGGAAGATGCCGTAAAACACTCGTCTTGCTTTGCGCCCGAAGCCTTCGTGTGCGCTGACACCGCTCGCCCCTCAGACGCTCTGTTACCTCATTCCACGACCGGTAATCTGAGTACCTCTAGAACATGGCTCGGAGAACGCATTAGCCTTTCGGCGCGGCTAATCCCTACACTGGATAACATTAATGGTGGCCTAGCACAGACCCTCATTCACCGAAGACAAGCCAGGGGAGAATGGAGGTGTTATGCAATAGCCTGCGCATTACATAAAAGTTAACAGGAGAATTTAAAGACATGCTGTACGAGTGTTATTAGTGCTTTAACCCCTTGGCAGATAACATAATATACTGTATATAGATCTATGGATGAAGCTGAAGGGCCCTAGAAACAAATACATGACTCACAAATGAATGAAAGAGTTAGATGAGGTGATTGTGGGGGCAAGACCAAGCACCCAAGCCCACTAAACAACACTGAGCTAAACAACACTAAACTAAACAACACTGAGCTGCTCTCTACTAAGCCTTCCTCCTTTGTCCAGTGTTTGTCAAAACTGTTTAGGGGTGACTTGCCCTGGCTGAAGGGTCTTGCTGTGCTGGGTCCTTAGCATAATGAGTGACTCGGGTGGGTTGACATGGCCAGCCACAGAGGGCCTTTTGTCTGGGTGACTCAGCCGAGCAGGGGGACAAAGAGCGCGGGAGAGAGGAAAAGAGGAGAAGAAGAGGGGAACAGAAGCACAGACTAAGGAGGAATAGGATTGATGGCAGGATTAGGGGAAGTGTTATGAATAAGCCCCCAAACTTCAGATATGTCATAATATGTGTAGGCTGTGGGGCATATTGTGTCTATGGGGCTCCCCAGTATCAGTCGAGATCTCCCAGCAGCTCTAAATACTTTTAGTTATTCTTTAATTCCTCTGTTGGACTCTGGATTTAGTTTGTTCAGTGTGGAGTTTGTTACATTTACTACAGTCTCCAAACACTCCTGAGCTCTTGTCACCTGTAGGTCGTTAACGGGCGGTGAGATTGTCGTGGAAACGTTTATTTTCTCCTCAAATCCCAGCTTAGTGTGGTCGAACGAGAGAAATAGACTTCTCTGTGGAATTCTCCAGTTTGTGGGCTGGAAAATGTGGGTGTGTGTGTATGTGGTGGGTGCATCTGTGTGTGTGCATCTGTGTGTGTGTGTGTATGTGTGTGTGTGTATGTGTGTCTTATCCTTTCGGAGTGTGTCCTCCCCCGGTGCTGTCCCTCTGTCCTCATGCCTTACGCTGAGGAAGAGGAGGCTTGATTCAGCCTCTAATTTAGTGTGTAAACAGAGGAAGAGTCATCTCTGCGTCTAACTGTGACTCTTATCGGCTTCACAATATACTGCACGATCTGCGGACGCACTTCCTCAGGAAGCTGGGGTTAACTGCTAAACAATGACTGTGCTTTCCTCACCTTTGAAACATTTGGCTTGTTAGAAATTAAGCTGCAATTTACACCATGACAGATGTGTTGTAGTTAATTGTGTTTTGGGGCATCTTCCTAAGTTGCCTTGTTTGTGCTGGACAGCATTCTTCAGACTCACACACGCACACATGCACACACTCACACACGCATGCACACACTCACACACACACACACTCACACGCACACACACGCACGCACGCACACACATACACACACGCACACACGCATTCACACACACACACACACACACACATATATATATATGTATATGTGTGAAAGGTCTGGGCCTTACTCCATGCATCTATTTGTGTTTAGGATGCAGCTGTGTAGGAAGTGATCTAAGAAAGGCCACTCTTAGCATTAGCGCTCCGCTCCGTCTGAGGGAGTTTTTGGGCTCATTGTGTGACGGCGGAAGCACCCTCACTATTGCCTTGGGGTCTTAGGCTTTGTGTTCGGGGGATTCTTTATCAGCTTCATCACTTCAGGGCTTTTTACACACTGAGGACTTTCCACCCTCCCAGACCTGCACATTGCCTTCCTGGCTGCACATCTGCTGCGAGGTGTGGTGGTGATGATGGCTTAACCAGACTCACAGACAGACTTTTTTCTGTGTTATTGTTAGTTGGGGCGATTGGCTTCTGGTTGTGTTGACTGTCAGAGGAGATCTAGGTCGTTCTCGAAACCTTTGAGTTACCAGAAAGGGCAGGCAGTGATCTACGGGGATCCCCAGAGAGCTGTGTGTGGAACCTCTAAATGTCACCTAGTTTCTGTTCTTCTCTCTTGAGAGCTTATGTTTCACCCACGTACGTTTCGATTAAATCACAACAATGATTCTATTTAGATCCTTCTCGCTGTCATTGAGTTAATCCACTTTCATAACATTTAACATAATTATTTTAACTCCTTTGCTATATAGCATTAGCCTGATTGACATTGTCAAGCCATCAGGGTGAGGCATTACCTGCCCTTTCTTTGGGTGTGTGCACAATGGTGAATGAGCTGGACCCGAGCCATTGTATTATAGTGACAAAGTAATAGTAATAGCAAAAGCTAATCAAAAAAGACGTATTTCATACTATTAGACTGTTTAATGTAATATACTGTATTTGATAAATGACGTGACTGAGGCTTCATTAACATAAACGTTTCCATTGCGCTCTACTGCTGGTCTGAGTTTCCTCCTGTGGGGAATAGTGCACTTCCCTTTTCAATATGGGGTTTCACACATTGTACTTCATGCTGCCACTAACCAATATATGACTATTTCAGAGACACAATATAGTTACACAATGTCAAATGTCATGGGGGAATTAACAGATTGTGTGTGTATGTGTATGTGTATGCGTATGTGTATATGTATGTGCATGTGTTAGTGTGTGTGTGTGTGTGTGTGTGTGTGTGTGTGTGTGTGTGTGTGTGTGTGTGTGTGTGTGTCTTTGTAGGTGTATGTGTGTGTTTTTGCCTGGATCGGCTCTTCAGCTCCAGTACTTTCAGTCTTTATATCTCTGTCGGCCCGTGAGGGTGCATGGAAGAGAGCCCTGGGTAAACATAGGACTGAAATAGCTTGGCATAGGCTGAGGAACTGAGGGGAACCCACAGAGTGTTTGGTTGCCTGGCACTGTGTTTATGTTGTGTGTGCGTCACCATAGCTACCCAGTGCTCCCTTGGGTTGGTCAATGTGATGAGTGTGCGAGTGGGCTTCCCTGGAAGACTCCTCACTGGTGACGGGGCGCTGACTCACTCAGCAAGAGAATCTCCTCCTCCTCTGCGATTGGCCGCTCGCCTCAGGCACTCCGTTCTGTGATTCCGTTTGAAATCCTTTACTTTTCAATTGTGACATACTCATGTGACCTTAAGGATGTGGTGCTGCCAGATTTACAGGTTAGCGAGGCCCTTTGTATATATGACCTGAGCTCAAGTGCCAGAGATCGACTCTGCTTGGCTTTTTCTAGGGTCAGATATTTTGGTCTCCTCTCAGACTAATCTGTCTGTGACGGTTAGTGAAGAGAGTGGAATAACACTACTGATAATAACATCAGTTAAATTCTGTTGAGAAATCGCTGGCCTCCTTTTAGATCCTAGCTCAGTTGTTTGATCATTCTGGTCTCATGCAGTGTACTATGTCTCTTATACTGGTTATAAAGCCTGTGAGAGACAGACAAAGACATTGCTGAGGATGAGTTAACCCACATAGTAGCTAGAGTCTGTAATGGATGGGGTCCTTGTCTGGTATAGACTCATCATTAGATACTCTTCTCTAGTATTGTGAATTACACTTGATAAAAACATCACATGCGGTAGTTTGGGCTGATGCCTTCCTCTAGTGCTCCTATAGGACAACCTACACATTGCAGATTGAGCTGGGAACATAGTCCTTTAATATACAATATTGTACGTACAGGAGCCATTGGTATTGAAGAACACATTCTTGAACCGGCAGGTACCCGACAGTGTTCAACAACAGTGCCCTTAGACCTTTGAGCTTCTAGCTAAATGAATGAGAAGTGTAATCCATATCCTCTGATCCCGATAGTCTTAATAGCTTTGAGACTGAGCCAGGCTGGCTTAGCAGGCTCCATACCCCTGGCACTGGAGAGTCTGTGGTCCTGCCAAACACTAATGGCCTCTGATAAGGGGTCCACTGCTGGGGCAGGATATGACTGACAGACACGGGTATGAAGGAAGTGTTCTTTTCCACTGAAACAAGATTCCACCGAGTTTAATTACAGTGTAGTTTCCCTCACGGGTAGATCGGAGAGGTCCGATAAGCACACACCCAGCTGGCTTCGAGAACGATGACGAGGAGAGGAGAGGAGATGGTGAAGACTGATATTCGCCTGTGTGTTTGTATCCGCAGAATTCCACGCAGGAGATCGGCGAGGAGGCGGAGGACGGGGCGGTGTACACCATCACGCTGCGGAAAGTGCAGTTGCACCAGACGGCCAGTAAGGGGCAGCGGTGGCTGGGCGTGGAGACGGACTCGGCGCTGAGCCTGTACGAGACCTGCAAGGTGCGCACCATCAAGGCGGGAACGCTGGAGAAGCTGGTGGAGTACATGCTGACGGCCTTCAGGGGGAAGGACTCCACCTACGTCACCATCTTCCTCTGCACATACCGAGCCTTCGCCTCCACCAAGCAGGTGCTCGACCTGCTGCTCCACAGGTATGTGGCAAGGCCAACGTACACACCTTAGCATATACACACCTGTCTTCCAAACATAGACAAACATACCTTAACATGCACACCAGCCCTTAGCACAAGGTGAACACACCGGACCTCAGCACACACACACCTGTCTCCAGGTGAACGTCCACACCCAAGCACATACACACCTTCCATCTGCAGGTGGACACACACACACACACACACCTATCATAAACACTACGCTAATGCTCTGCAGGCAAACATACACACCTTAATATCAATGAGCCAATCAAATGCATGCGCTCTATCTAAACACACACCCAATGGACGAGTGCACCTTCTTAGATAACAACACACACTTTCTACTTTCTCTGACGCACACACAGCCACAGATACACACAGATCCACAGATATGGAGATGCCTGAGACACATGTAGAGGGCCCCACGTAGAACACTAGACTGTGTGTGAGGTAACATGTACTGTGTGTGTGTGGTGTGTGTCTCTTTTGTGTCTGTGTGGTCTGGAGTGCACTGAGATAACACTGTTCTGTTGTGTGTGTGTGTGTGTGTATGAGGTTTGTAATGAGATAACAAAGCTCTGGTGTGTGTTTGTGTGTGTGTGTATTAGGTATGCAAAGCTGCAGTCTCAACCTAAAGCATTGGAGTTTCAGATGACGCATGAGGACCACACAGAGCTCAAAAAGTAAGTGGCCAATCAATGTGCATCTTGCAAAAACTACGACACTGGCCATAAGAGCTGGTGTTGAGGCCACTGGCCATAAGAGCTCGTGTTAAGGACGCCACTGACCAGTACTGAGCGGGGTCTCCCCAAAGCCTTGTTGCAAGTCTCTCTATCCTTCAACGATGTTTGCAGCCCAGCGAGACTCGCCCTGCTCAGTGGGCACTGTGAGCACCTAGATAGCAGACAGTGAGCTGGATTTATCTCAAGCTGCAGAGTGACTGAGCCTCTGCCCCCACCCTTCTCACTGTCCTTCCTCAACCGCTATCTTGCCTGTAGCGTGACCTTATGTAAACTCTGGCTCAGGCTGAGATGCTGTATGTGTAGATATCTCTTATGTCTTTACCTTTTTATTTATTTATTCAGCAGAGAGGCTTTTATCCAAAGTGACTTACAGTGTAGGCTACATAGTGCATACTTATAGACATCCACGTTTATCAGCACGAGTGCTCCCTGGGCATTGAACCCTCGACCTTGCTGTTGTTAGCTTGCTCTACAAGCGCATGACCTCTGACCTTTGGTCCGCCCTCTCTCCCCAGCACCATCTCCTCCATCCTTGGGGCATGGCTGGATCAGTACTCGGAAGACTTCTGGGCCCCGCCGGACCACGGCTGCCTGAGGGAGCTCGTCACCTACCTGCAGAAGAACTTTCCAGGCTCGGACCTGGAGCGCCGAGGACAGAACCTCCTGGAACTCTTCAAGCGCAGGCAACAGTACGAGCCGGATATGGATGGTAAGTTACCAGTTACCAGTTACCAGTTACCAGTTAATAGCTACCATAGAGACTTTGTAGACTTTAGAGACTTTAGTTTAGAAGTTAAATATAATCTGATTAACCTGGGGACTGCCATGAGAGAGGGGGAAATGTGACAGTAACTGCAGTGACTGAATACTGACGGGTAGTTTATACAACGGCAGTGAGTCAGAGCTACTCATCCTGATGTTTAATGATTCATGCTGCACAGCTTAGGAAAGGACAGGAGACGCCTGCTGTGCTCTGCAGCCTGCATTGTGTCCAGGACGGCACACAGCCAATGCACACACACCTGAGTGGGGTGGGGTGGGGGGGGTGGGGGGTCACGGTGCCTATACCGGGGGGCGGGGGGTTACGGTGTCTAGGGGGACGGGACGATTAGCAGTAGATGATCTGGTAAAGAGCACGTTTGGCTGAAGAAGAGAGAATTCTAAAGGAAAAGGGCAGTGACTCAAGGTCCTGCTGTGCACGTGCCCACACTCACACACTCGGCCCTCACACACACTCACACACTCTCACTTCCTCCTCAGCCTCCGGAGAGCTGGGTTCCTGCCCGTTCGCCATGCCAGAGGAGAACGTCTTTGAAGACGAGCGTGCCGTGGACTTCCTGTCGTTTGACCCGGCGCTGGTGGCAGAGCAGTTCACTCTCATGGACGCGGTGAGACAGCCCAGCCCCCTGGCAACATCAACACCATTTACTGCTGTTTGTTTTCAGTTCAGAGGTTAACAGCCTTTAAAGAAGGATTTCCTTTTGCCTTGGAATTCTGCAACATAAATCCAGAGAACCTTGAACATCTTTAGCGTGTATAAAAACAGCGTAGAGCATTTATAGCCCTTACAAGGCTAGATAAAAGCATGTTTGGCTATAGTGGCTGTTTGCCACTATTATTCTAAGTCCCTTTGGGAGTCATGTGTCCTTACTGCTGTGTTTACCGATATATGCACTCTCTCTGCACTTAGTCACATTGGCCAGAGTTAGTCATCCTAACTCCTCCTAACTTACTGATGCTTGATAATTGTTATCATTATAAGTCGCTTTGGATGAAAGTGTCGGCTAAATGAATAACTGTCGATGTTTCCTTCCTGGCGCGGTGCCCGAATAGGAGCTCTTTAAGAGGGTGGTACCGTACCACTGCCTGGGCGGCATCTGGTCGCAGCGGGACAAGAAAGGGAAGGAACACTTTGCGCCCACCATCCGCGCCACCGTGGCCCAGTTCAACAACGTGGCTAACTGTGTCATCGCCACGTGCCTGAGCCAGCGCACACTCAAGCCCAATCAGAGGGCCAGGCTGGTGGAGCGCTGGATAGAGGTGGCCAGGGTGAGTTAGGTTCAATTCAATTCAATTCAATTCAATTCAATTCAATTCAATTCAATTCAATTCAATTCAATTCAGTTCATTTCATTTCAGTTCAGTTCAGTTCAGTTCAGTTCAATTCAGTTTTATTTATATAGCACCAAAACAATACAATTGTCCCAAGGGGTTTTACAGAGCCCAGGACCTGAGTTCGGTTACAGTACGGGAGTCAGTTCAGTTCAGTATGATTAGGTTTCAATTAATTCTATTCAATTCAACTGAATAGAGTAGAATTGTACTGAAATGAACTAAATTGAACTGAACTGAACTTAATGTAAACAAATTGGTCTGAACTTCTATTCAGTTCAGTCTAGTTCAGTCTGTTGCATTTCTAGTCCAAGTATTTCAGTTTCACTTTTGTAGTGTGTGCAACCGTGTCTATTGTGCTAAAGACGGTTTAAATAAACTGGAGCCTTATTTTGCTGTGTGTCCAGGAGTGTCGGATCTTGAAGAATTTCTCGTCTCTGAGGGCGATCCTGTCGGCACTGCAGTGTAACTCTCTCCATCGGCTCAAGCGGACCTGGGACGAGGTGTCCAGGTAAGGGGACTGACGCGTCTCTGTATGACTGGTGCTGTATGCTGGGTGAACTGATACTGAAACCAGAGGACTGGAGGGTAGTGGACTAGTGGGTAGGGTTTATGACTGACTGGCCTAAATAAGAGTACTGTAGGAGATATGTCGGCTCAGGTAACATAGGCAACGTGACTGATATGGGGGTCTTAATTGCTCAACAGATTCTAAATAGGGTTTTATTTTGCACACAGGGAAAATATACGCACCTTTCTGGAGCTGTCCGAGATCTTCTCAGATGACAACAACCACTCTGTGAGTCGGGAGCTGCTTGTCAAGGTGGGTGCTTTAGCAGGCCATGGAAGTTTCTGGAATGTCGAGCTCAAAGTGTGTTCCCAACCAGATGAGACTGCGTGAAATCCTATGATGTTTGCGTGGAGTTCTACACTCCCACCATAAAAATGTAATGTGTGGATTTTGCTGCTAGCTCGTTAATCAAGGCCAAAACTTTTACTTCTTACTTCGACTTGTTTCTCTAACGAATCCATGAGCGTTTTTCAGATGGACAGTGAAAGCACTGGGTATTTAGGTGATTTTGTGTTGCATTACATAATGTGCTGCCCTTTGATAAGCGCTGCAAAACCCTCAGAAACCGTTGCTAAGTCAACAGGAAGTGGTTTGTCACATGAGAAGCATCTGCTCTAAAGCCTTAAGCCATTGCAAGCCTCTGTCCCTGTCCCTGTCCCTGTCTCTGTCGCAACGTCCTCTACACAAATCACATTCACTCTTCTGCCAAGAGCAGCACAGCAGTTTGATAACGCAGCCGTTGTGTGTGTGGACTGAGGTGAAGTCCTTGTGTATTCTGTTCTCTATAGTGGTGTTTATTTCGGCAGTGGTCATTGTGTAACAGGAGAACGTGAGACTGTGCACTGTGCTTAAAACAGCGAAGCGCGATGACATAGGCCCCAGTAACCTTGTTTTAAGACGGCGTCGGTCATCATTAATGATTCACGCCTACAACCCAACACTCTGGACGTGAACCAGATCAACTTCAACTTCATGAGTCAACTTCATGAGTCAACATGCTGTGCAGACAGAATAACAATGATGCTTTCGAGGAGTTTCCTAGGAGACGCTACATGACAAACGTGCTGCAGTGATGCACAGTTGATGCTGGAACAGATCTAACAGATCTTGATCTGGTCAGATCAGAACCACATCCCTTTTCTGCTGTTAGGTCCTATGAAGGGCATGGCCTTACAGTCAGTCATAATGGACGTGGTTTTCGCTTTACGTGAGCTGGCCTGTTATCTGTGAGTGGGGCCTCACCCTCTATCAGTGCGCTGCGGAATATCTGGGGTTAGTGTTGAGGGTGTGTTCACCCAATGCCGGCATTCAGGGGAAGCCTGCTTCATGGAAAGTCTTGAGTCAAAGGGGAACATGACGCAGGAATGCTCTTGGTATGCGGAAGCGGACACTTGACTGATCGGTTCTATGTTCCTGGAATGCGGAGCGTCAGAGTAGGTCAGGGCTCGCCTGTGGCCTACTAATTTAATAACACACAACCTCGACTGGGGTCGCCATGGCAACGTAAAGGAAATCCCTGATGATGTCATAAAGAGAGTGTTGTGCCTGATAAGAGGCACTCAGAAGGGCTTCCCCGGGTGGAGGCTGTTCTTATCTAGTCAGGCCAAGCTGTTCTCTTGTGTAGTACCTGTGTATAATTGTGTCAGTGAACAATCCCCCCTTGTGTTGCATCATACAAAAACAACATGGTAGTTCAAGCGTCCACAAAGCTCTTTTGGCTAAACACTCCTCCGCCTAACCCTGTTTTCACTGGTCTTTTCTTCCCCACAATGCATCTGGAGGATCAGTCTTTTTTTAAGTGACACTCTCTGTTTGACGATTATTGATTTAGCAGATGTTTTTAACCGAGTAATTGACTGTGTCAGGATGGAGAGGGGTCAGACAGATCAGACAGAGCCAGCAGCAGTCAGGGCCTCCACTGAAGCCTGGTTCTAAATTTCCCTTTATGTCACCTCTGTGTGTTCACAGGAGGGCACGTCCAAATTTGCCACCCTGGAGATCAACCACAAACGTGCGCAAAGAAGGCACCAACAGCAGAGAGAGCTGGTGAGTGAGCGCGTTAGGCACCACAGCGCCATCTTGTGACTGGAAGGGAAACATGATTGGGCTGTGGTTATAAAAGGTGTATTTATACAAACATCAGTTTGAGCTATTTTGCCTTGGGCTGTGGTTATAAAAGGTGTATTTATGCAAATATTAGTTTGAACAGTTTTGCATTGGGCTGTGGTTATAAAAAGTGTATTTATACATACTATGGGGCCATTGGCTTCTATCCTGATTAACTGAAATATCCTGTTTATGACAGGGCGTCATGCAGGGCACCATCCCCTACCTGGGCACCTTCCTGACGGACTTGGTGATGATGGACACTGCCATGAAGGACTGTGTGGAGGTAAGGGACTCATTCAATGCATGCCCACTACAAACTGGACACTTCGACAATATCTGCAATGATATAGGGGTTTCTAACTAATGTGCATCAGGTGAATCAGATACACATACACCGCCCATTGAGACTGCTTGTGCCTTGACTGACTTCTTATCCACTCTGTTTCTGTTTCAGGGCGGACTTATCAACTTTGACAAGCGCAGGAAGGTGAGTTTCCCAGTGTTAAATAGGGTACAGTGGTGGGTGTGGTAGTCTGAAGTCTATATGCTGTGTGAATGGGATACAATGATACATATATGTTGGAGATATCTCGTGTCTGTACCATGTGAATGGGTGTAATGTCATGTGTGTGTAAGATGTCTGACATCTCTGCTCTGTGTGAATGGTTATAGAACTTGTGTGTGTTTTTAGATAACTGCTGCCTCT
>NC_045158.1:21652420-21667420 GCF_900700415.2 Clupea harengus | reverse complement strand
TCAGAGGGGAGGGGCCAAGCATGGGGCCGCCTACATGTGCCAGAGACTAGTGTTCTGTCCGGGTGGACAAGGGTCACGAACCCAACGTGGAAGTTGTGTGGACATGCTGTACACACACACACACACACACACACACACACACACCTAGAGAAGCACCCTGCTTCAGTATGTACATGCACTTTAAAAGGTCATTCTGTCTCAGTGAACACAAAGCTCAAGTGTAAACTCTACAGACTGCGTTGGTTTGTTTGTTGTGGTCGTCAAACCAAGTGCATTCGTGTCCAGCGCTACAGACCACTACGCCACGACACTGTTTTATACAGGCATCAGGAGAGACGACTACAGGGGACATTTGGCTGTTAAACAAACTTCAAAGCAAATACAGGAAACACATCACACTTAGTTGTCTGTACAGTTTCAAACGTGACCTTGCCTTCTATTACTGTTCGTTTTATAAATGTCCGAAGTTTGGAGAGAGTGTTTGATGGGAATAGTCCTCGCGTGGAGAGTCTCCAGTGACCACACTGTGACAAGGGCTGAGAGGACCACAGGGATCTAATGACGATGACCCCCAATCAGCCCACTGGGTTCAGGACCACCACTGCGGAAGAGACCCCTCTCCTGCTCAGTGACCTGCCCCTCTACTACGGTGGGGAACCAGATGGATCCCGACAAGCAGCCCTGATACAGATACTGATCAGTGTGTGAGGAGACACACACCCAGGACAGACAGATAACAGCAGGAGAGTCTAAGCTAACAAACGGATGCTGATGCTCTTGAGGATAAACATAGTGTGGACTGTGAAAACAGATGAGTTACGATGTGCTTGCGCTTCTCTCAGTGAATGTGTACCTGTGGGCAGTACCTTTTTGGCAATGCTAAGCACTGTGATTGGCTCTGTGTCTCTATTGCTGCAGTCTGATTGGCTGTCTTCTGTTACTGAAGAACACTGTGATTGGCTCGCTATCCTGTTCTGTGTGTGCTGTTATTGGCCTTTTCCTGTCAGTGTTAACCACTGTGACCTGCCTTATCCTGTCTGTGCTGAGCACTGTGATTGGCCTTCTCTTGTCTGAGCTAAGCAATGCGATTGGCTGTTCGAGCTGTGACTGTCTCTATGTCCTCTCTATTTCAATGGGATGCTTCGGCTGCGTGCCCTTTGACCCCTTCTCTGCGCTTTCTCTGTGAGCTTGTGGAAATAATTAGACAGTTGTCACTGTTAATAATGATCACAGTTATCACTGTTAATAATGATCACAGTTATCACGTGACGTGAGGCCTGCGTGCTCCGATGATCCTTCAGTGTGTGGTGATCCCTCAGTGTATGTCTACCGAACACATCTGAGATCATTCTTGACCAGGCTTACATATATATCCGTTCTTCAGAGATACATTCCCATAAGCTTTTACCAGCAAGTATTACTAGAGCAGACAGAAAACCATCCCCCCTACGTGACAGGTTTCTCCACCAAAACCAAAGACGACCCATTTTTAGTCGGAAAAGCATTTATTTCACATTGGATTATGAATGTGGATTCGTGGTCTTGGTTTGACTGTTTCTCCTCCATGGATCATGGATGTTTGTAGTGTGAATGTTTACACCAACAGACCCTCTGGTTTACAGGTGTGTCACCCACAGTCCCTCTGTGTCCCCCGCAGTCCCTCTGGTTTACAGGTGTGTCCCCCACAAGCTTAGAAAGACACTATGTTTACATGACGTGGAATGAACAGAGATTGCCTTATGTTATTGCTAAAAAAGAATTCAGTATTAAATTCATATTGAGATTTGGTAAGGTTTGGTAGCCATTGAATTTTACATTTATATACGATCTCTGAAATTCATCATAGGTTTATATCATCTCTGTAAATCATCACAGGTTTATATCATCTCTGAAATGAGCTCTCCCTTGGTCATTTAACATTTAATGCCCCATCCATGATGCCATTATCTCTTATTCCCTTCCTTGTTCAGCAATGTTGTGCCTTGCCATTATTTATTAATGTGTATATGTTGATACCGCCTTGTACAGAATGTATTTTTCCATTGTAATTAAAATTAATATATGCACATTTGTATGCAGAATAAAACACTACATTTATAAGAAAATGGAATAAAAAAGGGTTTCCCTAATTAGCCATATGTCTAAGTCTATGTCTGGTCTCTGATGTTGATCCACTGCAGTATCAGTGACTGATATTACACTAGGGACAGGTGTGTCACTCAGGCATGTAGGTCTACATGTAGACTCTAGTTAAAGACTAGACAGCCTCTTCAGCCAACTCCCTTTCCGACCCTCATACTCTACTGGTTCGGCAGTTTTATTGTTATTAAATGCACGTACATCTTAGTTCACAATAACCCACTGTGCAACACATTAAAGTTTAATCTTTCCTTAGCCACGTAACAAGCCTAGGGAGGTTTAGATACTTGGACGCGCTTGGGTTATAGCATGACCAGCAGGTGGCACTGTTTCTCCATCGATTCAGAGGGCGAGATGAGTGAACTGTGATTCGTGAGAGGGTTCGGCAGCAAAACAGCATTTCCCCCTGAGAACACCAGGCTTCGGAAAAAAGGGTTAATTCTTTTAATATAGAGATTCAGTCAAAGAATCAATATAAAGAAGTAGGAAACAGACAGAATGAGGAGGGTCCAAATCCACTGGACTGAAAAGGTAAAAACTACCTACTGGAACATGAAAAAGTCGGTTTTTATATGAGTAAATCTCAAGCAGTGTTGTCGTGATGCTGACATGTTAAGGGTCATGAACATGCATGGACATTTTGCAGAAACACTCCACTATTACTACTGCTGTACTGTTACGGGTAGCTGCACGTCACATTCATAATTACACTTACCACGAAATGCTGTTTTTGAAAGAGGGCCCGAGGCTCGTGCACTCTCCGGAGACTCGGCTCGTTCTGGCCCGCGCTCAACAGCAGCTTCGCGACGTCCCGGCCTTCTCTTAAATGTGCTACGATGTTTACCAAACCAGGTGGAAAATTCAATAAATGAGTGAATGGATAAAGTGACAGTGTAGTTTTAGGCCAGCTTGCAGGAACAAGGCGAAAACAACACCAAGGTCACGGGTTCAATACCCAGGGTCGCACACATATGGATGAAATAGAAACCTTTCCTGCAGCAGGACGCTTTGGATTAAAGAGTCTGCTCACTACATGTTTTACGTGTAAAAACATGTTACTAGAATGTCTACCTGAAGCGAGTTGTTGTTTATGTAATATAATTTACCTATATAATACTCATAAGTCAGCAATGTACTGTAATTCCACTCAGTTCTGACCCGCAAAAACTTTGAAAAATAAAACCTATATGGTGGCTTGTGTTTTATGGTGTAGTTAAAATGGAGCCTGGGCTCTGTGATATAAAGCCTAACCTTCATCTCCGCCATTACCGGGCCATGTGGCGCCTCTTCAGGCTTCTTGAGTTTGGAGTGGGTGTTTTTGTCAGGCTCCTCTGGTGAAATCCTTATTTGGCCGTCTAGTTCCAGCTATTCCCATCTGTTTTTGTCTTTTGTCAGTGATGCATATGATATAATTTCTCCCTGCAAAGTGGCTTTTGCTGCTTCTCAAATATAATCATGTCGCCTACTCATTATCCTTACTTTAAAAGAAACTTACCACGGTGCTTTCTGTATTTTCTTTAAAATATTTATCTCCATATACAGTATGTGTAAACAGCAGATCATCTTAAAATATACAGAACAAAATATGCTGTGCTGTACAGGAACATCATGATCTGCTGTTTACACATTGTATATGGAGATAAATATTTTATATATATATACACTGCTCAAAAAAATTAAAGGAACACTTTTTTATCAGGGTATGGCATGAATTCAATTGCACTTTTTTGATAATTATCTGGTCAGTAAAGTAGCAGAGGGGGTTGTTAATCAGTTTCAGCTGCATTAGTGTTGATGGAATTAACAACAGGTGCACTAGAGGGGCAACAATGAGACAACCCCCAAAATAGGACTGGTTTTGCATGATGAGGCCATTTCAAGTTTCTCCCTCTTGATCGCTTTGACTGGTTTTCCATTAGTGTTGGCTTTAGCTAGAGTCATTATCTCTACTGGGAGCATGAGGCGATTTCTTAACCCTACAGAAGTTGCACAGATTGTCCAACTCCTCCAGGATGGCACATCCACGCGTGTCGTTGCAAGGAGATTTGATGTGTCTCCCAGCACAATCTCCAGAACATGGAGGAGATTCCAGGAGACAGGCAGTTACTCTAGGAGAGCTGGACAGGGCCGTAGAAGGTCCTCAACCCATCAGCAGGACCGATATCTGCTGCTTTGTGCAAGGAGGAACAGGTTGAGCACTGCCCGAGCCCTACAGAATGACCTCCAGCAGGCCACTGGTGTGAATGTCTCTGCCCAAACAGTCAGAAACAGACTTCATGAGGGTGGCCTCAGGGTGCGACTTCCTGTAGTGTGCCCTGTGCTCACTGCCCAGCACCGTGGAGCTCGATTGGCATTTGCTATAGAACACCAGAATGGGCATGTCCGCCACTGGCGCCCTGTGCTTTTCACAGATGAGAGCAGGTTCACCCTGAGCAACTGTGATAGATGTGAAAGGGTCTGGAGAAGCCAAGGAGAACGCTATGCTGCCTGCAACATCGTTCAGCAAGACCGGTTTGGTGGTGGGTCAGTGATGGTCTGGGGAGGCATATCCATGGAGGGACGCACAGACCTCAACAGGCTAGAGAACGGCAGTCTGACTGCCATTAGGTATCGGGATGAAATCCTTGAACCCATGGTCAGACCCTACGCTGGTGCAGTAGGTCCTGGGTTCCTCCTGATGCACGACAATGCCCGGCCCCATGTGGCAAGGGCATGCAGGCAGTACCTGGAGGATGAAGAAATCGATGCAATTGAATGGCCCTCACGATCACCTGACCTAAACCCGATAGAACACCTCTGGGACATTATGTTTCGGTCCATCAGACGCCGCCAGGTTGCTCCTCAGACTTTACAGGAGCTCACTGATGCCCTTAGACAGATCTGGGAGGACATCCCACAAGACACCATCCGTTGTCTCATTAGGAGCATGCCGCGACGTTGTCAAGCATGCATACAAGCACGTGGGGGCCACACAAGATATTGAGAAGCATTTTGAGTTGCAGAAATAGAATTTTGGCAAAATGGACTAGCCTGCCACATCATTTTTTCACTTTGATTTTTGGGGTGTCAATAAAATTGAGCCCTCTGTAGGCTGAAAACTTTTATTTCCATCAAAGATGTGGTATCCTTTCGTTCCTAAGACATGAAACTGTCCATATCAGTATAGATATCCAACACAATTTTTTTTCACATTGAGATCTGATGTGTTTTCAAAGTGTTCCTTTAATTTTTTTGAGCAGTGTATATATATATATATCCTGTATATATATATATACAGGATGTTTTATAATGCAGTATATATATATATATATATGGAATGAAAAACTAGCAAGAGAGCCTGAGAAAGTGCACATCAGAAATCGTCACATGTGATATTGATTTTATTGGCACAGTAGTATATCAGAATACATGGTCTATGTCAGAGATACACTTTAAATGATCTAAATTTAAATAGAAATGTCGCACTCAGAAAGGAATGGTTTGATCAAAGCACATTTGGTGGTATAAAACAAGACAGATGCTTAGCAATATTTATTATGCTATCTTAAATCTCTACAAATACATAGAAATGTCCCCAGAAAAGTCTTGAAAAGTTTAGATATGTGTCTAATGCTAGCTAATGGTTTGTTACATTGTGTTCAAGTCTAGATAGTTTTAACAGCTGCTTTTTCTCCACGGCACGGAGTGCAGTGCAAGTATCAAGCAGTATCTCTGAGCTTCCTTTATGCCTACCAGAAACCCTTCATCACTTGACTGTAGCCTGATGAACACCACAGCTTCTGTTTCTCTTAGTCCCCCATTCGGGTGTTCTTGTTCCAAGTGAAGATGTTAGGCGTGGTTGGATTAACTGACCACTATATGACAGTGACATATGCAGTCTATTAAAAGAATATCGATATACAGTTCATCCTATCTCCTAACACTGTGGCATCTTCAGGCTACGAGACTTTAAGTCCTAAACACGACAGTGATCACAACCATACACCACCAGTAAGCATATCCTCTTACATGACACACACACACACACACACACACGCACACACACACACACACACACACACGCACACGCACACGCACACGCACACACACACACACACCATAAAACCCTTTGATATCCGAATGTTATCATTTGTTCTCACATTAAAAAGGGAGACATCATCTAAGAATGGAGTAATTTACGCTGTATTATCTTATATAATAAAATAGATTCTAATTGACAAACTCACGTCTGTCATTAATCTTACACAATAATGAGTGGAACCTTCACACCGATTGTTTAAGACATTAGTGCTAGTCAGTATTTCAGCAGGAATTGACACCATTTGCCAGGCCATGTACACACACCAGTGAAGGAATACCAATTAGGCATCCCATAATAAGACAGGGAGCACTATCTGGCATGTTAATTACATCTATGTTAATTATGCATGTTATGTCGTAATAAATATTCCACACAAGGAGGTTGAATCACAGGTCTTGCATGTCTCAGTATTTCTGTGTTCCATTAGTCCAGTACATAGCAGTGAGAGGGAAGTGCATATCGAGCTGATAAAAGAACGGAGCAGAGATCACTACAGGGAATTTCAAAGGACCTGAAGGATCACACCTCCTCAAACAAAGGCCTGAAACGTCCTGTACTGATGTTGGGCTGCTTCCAGCGGGCCTCTTTACGCTAGCAGGTACAGCAGGGGACTAGTGAAACGCTACAGTGCACTGTGCATATCCTGAACTCATCTTATCCTCGTACGAAGCATAACCTACATGAGTCACTGATGAACTGAAGGGAGGGAGGCAGGGAGATCATTGAAGTGAAAGTGAAGAAATAGAATTTTGGCAAAATGGACTAGCCTGCCACATCATTTTTTCACTTTGATTTTTGGGGTGTCAATAAAATTGAGCCCTCTGTAGGCTGAAAACTTTTATTTCCATCAAAGATGTGGTATCCTTTCGTTCCTAAGACATGAAACTGTCCATATCAGTATAGATATCCAACACAATTTTTTTTCACATTGAGATCTGATGTGTTTTCAAAGTGTTCCTTTAATTTTTTTGAGCAGTGTATATATATATATATATATATATCCTGTATATATATATATATATACAGGATGTTTTATAATGCAATATATATATATATATATATGGAATGAAAAACTAGCAAGAGAGCCTGAGAAAGTGCACATCAGAAATCGTCACATGTGATATTGATTTTATTGGCACAGTAGTATATCAGAATACATGGTCTATGTCAGAGATACACTTTAAATGATCTAAATTTAAATAGAAATGTCGCACTCAGAAAGGAATGGTTTGATCAAAGCACATTTGGTGGTATAAAACAAGACAGATGCTTAGCAATATTTATTATGCTATCTTAAATCTCTACAAATACATAGAAATGTCCCCAGAAAAGTCTTGAAAAGTTTAGATATGTGTCTAATGCTAGCTAATGGTTTGTTACATTGTGTTCAAGTCTAGATAGTTTTAACAGCTGCTTTTTCTCCACGGCACGGAGTGCAGTGCAAGTATCGAGCAGTATCTCTGAGCTTCCTTTATGCCTACCAGAAACCCTTCATCACTTGACTGTAGCCTGATGAACACCACAGCTTCTGTTTCTCTTAGTCCCCCATTTGGGTGTTCTTGTTCCAAGTGAAGATGTTAGGCGTGGTTGGATTAACTGACCACTATATGACAGTGACATATGCAGTCTATTAAAAGAATATCGATATACAGTTCATCCTATCTCCTAACACTGTGGCATCTTCAGGCTACGAGACTTTAAGTCCTAAACACGACAGTGATCACAACCATACACCACCAGTAAGCATATCCTCTTACATGACACACACACACACACACACACACACGCACACACACACACACACACACACACACACACGCACACACACACGCACACACACACCATAAAACCCTTTGATATCCGAATGTTATCATTTGTTCTCACATTAAAAAGGGAGACATCATCTAAGAATGGAGTAATTTACGCTGTATTATCTTATATAATAAAATAGATTCTAATTGACAAACTCACGTCTGTCATTAATCTTACACAATAATGAGTGGAACCTTCACACCGATTGTTTAAGACAGTAGTGCTAGTCAGTATTTCAGCAGGAATTGACACCATTTGCCAGGCCATGTACACACACCAGTGAAGGAATACCAATTAGGCATCCCATAATAAGACAGGGAGCACTATCTGGCATGTTAATTACATCTATGTTAATTATGCATGTTATGTCGTAATAAATATTCCACACAAGGAGGTTGAATCACAGGTCTTGCATGTCTCAGTATTTCTGTGTTCCATTAGTCCAGTACATAGCAGTGAGAGGGAAGTGCATATCGAGCTGATAAAAGAACGGAGCAGAGATCACTACAGGGAATTTCAAAGGACCTGAAGGATCACACCTCCTCAAACAAAGGCCTGAAACGTCCTGTACTGATGTTGGGCTGCTTCCAGCGGGCCTCTTTACGCTAGCAGGTACAGCAGGGGACTAGTGAAACGCTACAGTGCACTGTGCATATCCTGAACTCATCTTATCCTCGTACGAAGCATAACCTACATGAGTCACTGATGAACTGAAGGGAGGGAGGCAGGGAGATCATTGAAGTGAAAGTGAAAGAGTCCAGTTAGTGTAAGGCTGGACACAAGGGCCTGAGCCACGATACAAGACTAGATTATTACTTCTGGAAAAGGCAGTGAGAAGAATCTATCTACTATAAAAACGCAGCTATGTGCAACCCAGCACAGTTTCCAGTATTTACAGTGATGCATGCTAAGGCTAGGCTACACCCCCCGATGGCAGGCGATGCTGGGCCGTTTCGACGCCAGACCTGAGCCATAACTCAGCCAGACCTGAGCCAGAGTCAGCTGCACTCTGGGGCTCTTCCATTGGAGCTGTACAAAGTCCACAGATAAATAAGTGTTGGCAATAACGATACGGCCTCACAAAGGAAACACGCCAAAGACATTTAGAAAATACTGGGTGAGCTTGGCTACATGTTCTCGCCCTAAGAGAGTGTGGAGGTAGAAAAGAACACACCACCACACACTATGAACAATCAGTATGGGATGAAATCTATAATACATCTAAATTAATAAATACAGTTGGTTTAGCTTACGGAGAAAAACAAATCTTATTTCACAGCGTTGAGTATGATCACGTGTGAGTCACAGAGCGTCATGAAATGTCGTATCTCAGCAGTGCAGTGTCCATCAGAAGAACATCAACTGGAAGATTATAAAAATAAACATAAAGCTATCATTGTGCAGGCTCAGGTCTCTGGGTGGCAGACATGGTGAGTGTGTGTGTGTGTCTGTGTGCGTGCCTGTGTGTGCGTGTGTGTGCGTGTGTGAATGTGTGTGAGTATGTGTGTGGGTCTGAGTGTGTGTGTGTATGTTTGTGGGTCTAAGTGTGTGTGAGTATGTGTGTGGGTCTGAGTGTGTGTGTGTATGTTGTATGCACCAGTGTGAGTGTGTGCGTGTGTGAATGCACGCATGTGTATGTGTATGAGTATGTGTGTGGGTCTGAGTGTGTGTGTGTATGTTGTATGCACAAGTGTGTGTGTGTGTGTGTGTGTGTTTGGCTCCAGAGCAGATTGGTACAGTGTGTCAAAGTGACTCTCTGGCTAAGTGTTGTTGTGGCTCGGTGTCGTAGGCCCGGGGGGGAGGGGGGTGGGGTGTTAGTGAGTGAGTGGCTCCACACGTTTGGACCCAGTCGAAGAAGCAATGCTGGTCCTGTCTCCGGTCTCCTGCCCCCTCGTCGCCCAAAAAGCTTCCAGTCTCTCTTTGTCTCCTTCTCCCTCTCTCTCTCGCTTCCCCCCCTCTCTCTCTCTCTTTCTTTTCTCCACTCAAACCACGGTGCTGACGGATGGGTCCGACAGGTTCAGCTGCCCTGTGATATCCGTGGGGTAGGGCTGAGGACAAGAGGAAAGACAAGCACAAACACGGAAAAAAAGAATTTACTCACTATACACGGATGCAGACACACCACACACACACACACACACACACACACACACACACACACTACCCGGGGAGTAGGTGACTCTGCCTCTCACCTGGCCCAGACGTGGCTTGGATCGGAGCAGAGTCACCTCTGATCCCAGTCTGTCAGTTCTTTAATTTATTTATTTTCAGCCAGTCCATCTCGGATCCATGAAGAAAGCTAGAGACCCCGCCCCCCGTGAAGGGCTGTCTGCCCTTGATTCGGAATGCTTGTGAGGTCGCAGGAAGTGACATATAAAAACCAGCGAACTGAGCAAGCTCACGGCGCAATAGCTATGAAGGCAGATACTGAACCTGGATCATAGCCAGACCAGCCCCATCTTCAGTCACCATCATGGTCCATGCAAACATATTCGGATGGGTGGACTAAGAGTCTTAGTCCTACCAACATGTTGGCATGACTTACTTTGATTTATTTTATTATTATCATTACAGCGGATTGTGTGGTGTTACGAATAAGAATTGCACGTAGTAACATTAAAATCTTGCTGACAGTGTTGCGTAACTTCCAATTAGGTATCATTGGGTAGTCTACATGTCATTTTGATACGAATACCCACTAAGTGCTTTTTTAAATGAAACTGACAGCTGATGTTCAAGTCAATCATGTCTTATTTTGTGGAGAAATTCTCATTCAGTTACACCACACACCATTTCAACCAATTACTTAGCCTCCGTCACAAGCTATTTCCTGACCGGTTCATCATTCCGAATCAGGAGCCACAGCGCCCCCTGGGGGCAGGCAGTTGAACAGCATGAGATAGAGATCTAATCTACTACAGTTCACAGGCCATGCTGAGAGGAGAAGATAGAAACAGGGGGATATGTGGTGTGGACACCGACAGTCAAAACTCCATTCAAATCCATTGATAAAGAAACACTGATATCAAATCAAACGATGAGTCACGTCTGGGATGGAGAGACAGCAGTTAAAGAGTCACGTCTGTGCTGAGTTTAGTCCTGCCTAGTCTGAACACACACCGACACACTCTCATCTGAAAATACCACTCTCCCTACAGAGCACTAATTAAACGTCAGAAGTGATGAATCTGATATCCTTAACTGGAGATTGATTCTTGAAGCGACTGAAGCCATTTGTCACCTCCTTCTGTTGTTCTACCCTGACAGAAACCCGTCTCAAACTTGGGCTAAAGTCAAGGAAGTCAGCAAAAAGTTGTCAGTCTCCCAGTATGGTGCAGGATTACTCTGTGATACATTATTTACACAATTCTGGCTGTAGTGGAGTCCGTCGGCAGGGGAAAATAAAGAAAAGTAGAAACTTCTTTACACTGTGTGCCGGAGTATTCTTTTGCACACTGGTCATTAAAAATTAAAACAGAATTGATTTTCAGCCTCTTTTTTTAACAGATATAAAAAATACACAGTATTGACTGTGGAACAGCAAGGACACAGTGTTCTCCTAATCTAAACCCGAAACTGTATTTGTGAGATCGCTTCTGGAACCACAGAGACCTCAGGGCCTGGCACCTAGAACCAGGGATCACATGATGAAGTAAAAACTGTGTACAGTGCCCTTAAACCCACGAGAGCTTCTCAACATTTCTTCTGTGATTAATTCATACTGAGAGGAGACAGAGTCTTCTGTGGAGTTTATAACTGGCTGATCTGATTCAGTACAAGCCTCGAGCACTTCAGAAGTTTGCAAACGCAACTCTGAAAGCTCAGTATGGAATAGGAGCCATATTTGTACCGGTGAACAGAATTAACCCGCCATAACACGGCTGTAAAAAAAAAAGAAGACATTGCATTTGTAAAAAAACTGGGACCTTACCCTCCTGTGGAAGAAAAGGGTCAAGAATATTTTTTATCATTTATTTTCCAAAGCATGTCAATTTCTTTGGCCGTCATAGTGATGCAGTGCATTGAGTGGGCGTTATGGGGGAGATGACAGGACGTGACATCACGGTAACGGATGAGACAGAGATAAAAAGAGGCAAGCGCAGGACATGGACAGAGACTCTGTTACGGGACAGGGATGTGTGAAGAGGTGGGAGGTGGGGTAAGGGAGGTGGGGGTGGGGGGATTGGGGCAGACGCAGACACACACATATAAAGATCAACAAACCAAATATGTGGAGCACAGAGGAAAATCACATCCAGGTTAGCAGCAGGAGAAAGACCAGCGTGGAGGACCGCTACTGTACCTTAGCCCCGTAGCCCCGCAGGGAGAAAAAAGCTCAACACTACAGCACCCCTACAGAGGATCCGCCTGCTACATGCTCCCTAGCGCCACCTAGCGTCCCTGATTGGGCTTTCCCACAAGAAGTCTGGATGGCATACTGATGACTGACTTACAGACACGTGGCCATGACTGGAGCTCTATGTGTGAGATGAGAAAGAGTCTGAGATGAGATGGTTTGGAGAAGAGCTGCGATGACAGGATAGAGAGAGAGAGGTGATAAGGGGGGGAGGGGGGAAGAGTGGGGACTTGGGGACTGATAGGGAAAGAGAGAGGGAGAGAGAGATCTGGATAGAGAGATAGAGAGATTTACAGGGAGGGCGTCGTTTCTTTCGACTCCTTACCGTGTCTTTGGAGGCCCTACGTCTCTTGATGTTGGAGGCCATGGAGGAACTGACGGACCTAAAAGAGCCTTTCGTTTTGGGGTCGGGCTCTGCTCTACCAACTTTTCTATCCTAAAATAAATATATGTAGAAGAATTATTTTCCCTCACTGGTGGAGTGTGTTTGGCTTAACCCTCTCAGACAGCCATTTCTCTCAATCTGCAACTTAGATCATTCCCCCCCGCTTGCTACACCTGCTTCAGATAAGCATACTCTACTGTGCTTTTCTTCAGATAACTATACTCTTCAGTACTTTAAATCAGATAACTATATTCTATATGACTTTTATTCAGATAACTATACTCTTCAGTACTTTTCTACACGTAACTATACTCTTCAGTACTTTTCTTCCTTCCTCATTGTTCAGCCAATTAAATCCCCCGATAACACTCATCTCTGGCCCAGATCTGGCCCTGACGTGGTTTGGACCGCGGCCTGATCCGTTCCAGATTTGGGTGCTATCTGGGCAGTGTGTCCTGTCCACTTCCATGAATGTTCTCATCTGTCACAAAATAGGCATCCTGCGGCTCCTCCAGAGGACTCAGAGACATACATTTTGAGCGTGTGGACAGAGACTCAGCTGAATGTTAACTAGCGTTCACTTACAGCTTTAAACCCTAGGAAGGAAGAGGGCTGTTTTGGATGGCATGATAGAAAATATACAGAACCATCCACAATTCTCCTCAAAAATGAAAACCAAAGGCACTAGCACAGTAAAGTAGGCAAAATAAAAAAGCTAATTAAAAAAATTAATAAAAAAGAAAGGCAGTAGAGACAAAAAGTGGTCACTTTGGAGAAGGGATGATAATACTTCAAAATGGAAAACATGACTAACTAATCAGTAAATAGAAAAACTTAAGACAACTGCTATGCATTATACCTGTGGCACGGTATAATGGTCCTCACGGCACAGTCTGGGGCGAGAGCGAGGCACTGAGAGAGGGGCGGGGCAGTTTTAGGGTAAGGGGGGGTGGGGCAGTTGGCAGGGGTTGGGGAGGGGGTTGTGAGTTCAGCCACAGGACATGCAGTACATGAAACTCAAAAAGGAAATGCAGAATGAATGATATGATATTTTACCAAGGCCAACAACATCCCATTCAATCTGTCAAGCATGGGCTTTATTGCACTCAATGAAACCCAGGAATGTTACAGCTTCGGACTCATTGACCAATCAACACCAAACATTCAGTTTTTGTACTCATATAATACTGTACCTGATGCTTCCAGTGATAATCAGATCTTTTATCTTTTTTAAAGACATGTGGATTGGTTGGATGTGGAAGCTAGACCAATACATAGATCATGTTCGGGAGAAAAAAAACACCCATGAATCTTCTTCACAACAGCGGTATGCTCAGGAGAGGCAGGTCATCAGCTCCTTGGCTGGGAGTAGACCCAATGAGACTGAGCGCTCAGATTCTCTTTGAACTCTCGCAGCTTTCATCTCCATCACTGAGGGCCTGGCAAGCCGCTGAGGCATCTAAAGACACCCAGGGTCCACACCTGCACCTGGCTAATGGGGTTTGATGTGCAAATGTTGCCATGGCAAACTTAGCCAATCAGAATCAGGGTTAGAATGTTCAGAACTACATCACCATGGTGATATCACTGATTCTAGAATTCTGAGAGTATGCAAAAACTGTGCTCAACCACAATAGATTCTAACTGAAAATGGAGGAGTTCATTGGTTGGTGTGCATTAGCTGCAGTCTTGTATTTGAACTCTAATAAAATCCAGGCTGGTGTGTGGGTTAAAATATTCAGATGAGCCCTGACCTGCCACAGGATGTTAGAGAGCCTTCAAAAAATAAAAAAATAAAGAACAGTTTCCCATTCTCAGCAGAGCTGGAAGGGTTTTTGTTCTCGCAGCTTGTTTGTTTCTAGCCTAATTATAAGTCCCATCGCAGCGCTCCTGGTGGGCTGTGTGTGGGAGGATTTGGCTCACGGTTATGAACTTGGCAAACATTGGCATGGAACCTCTAACATGAGCAATGCTGACTTTAGGGCTGTTCTTGTGGAAGCCAAGGCAGAGAAACGGCATTTTTTTCCCGTTCTGCCATATGTTTTAAAGATGCTTCCGCTTGCTCTGCTCTCAGCTAAATGCAGGTTTAGGTCTATGTATAGCATGGCTCATCAGAGCTTTCAAAACGTTCTTAACGCAAACGTTAAAGAAACATTTCCTTTGTGTACCATATGTTTGGTCTCATGCTTGTAATGGCGCGATGTATGCCTGTCCAGAGAGGAAATG